>NW_022589705.1:80563169-80657907 GCF_004348235.1 Phoca vitulina
CAGCCCTCCACCACCAGGGATGCTGAAGACCAAAATGAATCAGACCCTGCCCCTGCTCTACAGCACGAGCTCCTGAAGCTCACGGAAGTGGTCACTCCTGAGGATCCCTGCCCCTCCTCTCCCTTGCATTGCCGGCCCTCAGTCCTGCAATGCTGAGATCTCCAAACTCCCCAGCAGAGCATTCAGGACCCTCTGCAATCAGGTCTCACCCCCAGGCCTACAGCCTGTGCTTCCAAACCGGAGCCACAGGGATCTAAATGAAAAGGAGAGGAACACCCCACACACTTCTTGGCCGGGCAGCAGAGAGTGATGCCAGGTACAGGGTATCCCTGGATTCAGCCTTGAAGGGGGCCTGGGCCAGCAGAGGGCCTGGGTCAGCAGTGGCTGGAGGGAGCTGAGGCAGAGGAGGCCTGTGGCTTCCTGTGAAGAACTAAAGAGCCACTTCCTTTAAGCAGATGGCTGTGGGGGAGGGGCAGAAGAGTAGAGAGTATGGGCTTCCTGGCTTAGGGGGAAAAGAAAGGGGCCCCAGCAAGGCCCCATGGAGAAGTCCAGAGCAACCCTCTATTTCCCTTCCATCTGAGGTTTCCGTGGAGCAAACAGTGCAGACAGGTAGGGTCACACACTTCTCATGTGCTATGAAGCCACAGAGAAGGGAATCAGGTTAGGGGCAGGCTCAAGAAATGGAGCCTTGGTTACTCCAAAAAGCAGGCCCAAGCACTCACTCCCAAGTAACCAAGTCCAAGTACTAAGCCTCAGAGCCCAGTCCCAGACCTCCAGATCCAAGGTTTTACATATATTAACTCATTTAATCCTGACAACAATCCTCTTGGGTGTTATTAAGATCCTTGCTTTTTAAAAGAAGAGATCACAGCAGAGAGAGGTTAAATGACTTCTCTAAGGTAAACAGCTAGCAAGTGGCAGGACCAGGATTTGAATCTTGACAGGTGCTCTAGATCAGTACTTGGCACCCAGAGAGGACTCTATAAATAATTGTCCAATAAAAGTACTTAATCTTAATCTCCCTTGGTCCCACCCATCCCCCTCACTCAATCCAGCAACCAGCCAGCCTGTAGATCCTATCTTCTAATTATTTCTTGAGTCTGCTCACGGCTCTCCACCCACATGGCCCCCTCTCATCATCCAGCTCACTACCCTCAGTCCTGGAGGTCACCTACAAGGTCTTCCTAATGGGTCTCCCTGTGTCCACTCTCATCTATTCTCCACACAGAGCCAGGAAGATCTTAAAATAAAGCAAAACAAAGGACCCCCCCCCTCCAGCTTAAAGCCCCCCCCCCCAGCTGCCCATCACACTTAAAATTCTACTCCCTTACTCTTGTCTTCAAGGTCTCGAATAATCTGCTCCTCCAAAGCTCCAGAGTCTTACCTCACCTTGCTTCCCCTCCCCCAACTCTTTTCCAGCCATACTGGCCTCTTTTTCCTTTCCAGAACCCTCCAAGTGTGTGCCAACCTCAACGCCTTTCCACAAGCTCTTCCCTCTGCCTGGAACACTTTTGTTGCTTCAGGAGTCAGCTCGAATATAACTTCTCCAGAGACCCAAGCCCCCAGTCTAAATTAAACACTCCGTTATCCCAGCAGCCGGTACCTTATGTTCCTAGAATGGATCACGATTGTAATCAAAGCATGATTGGTGTAAGCATTTGTTACTGTCAGACTTCCTCACTAGACTCCGAGCTCCCTGAACACAAGCACCGGGTTCATTGTTATTTATCGCTAGCACCCAGCTCAGCTCCTGGCACGCAGAAGGCGCCCAAGAGCTATGGTTGAGTGGCTGGTCCAGATGGATGGACAGACAGATGAAGGTGGATGAAGAGCAACTGAGTGAATAAATACATTTTAAAATTAGGAGACTATTCACCCCGCCTCTATTCCTCAGGGCAGGTATGTGCGCGATTCACATGGGAATCCAAGGCCCCCCACCAGGCTTTTCCCAAGCAAGGCCACTGGGCGGGGCTTCCTGGACGGCTGCGTGACGTCACAGGGAGGCGTGCCCGGAGGCCGCCTCCGCTTCCTAATTGGCGCGCGCGGGGCGGCGGCAGCCACGCTCAGCGCCGGTGCCGTCGGCGGGTGGCTGCGCCGGGAGGGGAGAGGCGGAGGAGTGCGGCGCTGTGTCCCCGTGGCCGGCCACCAGGCCCTGCCGCAGCGGCGCCAGCTTCAGCGCGCCGGGGCGCCCCGGGACATGTTCGCGGCGCGCCGAGCGTTTGGCGAGGTTCTCGCCGTTCTACGGGGAGAGGGGACAGAGGAGGGGACGCGCGCTGTGTCTAGACCGCTCCCCGCAGCGGGCGGGGCAGATAACGTGTGGCCACGCTTCGGGGCGCCCACTGGAGCACAACTGTTTCGGGCCTCTGACCTCAGAGAGGAAAGTCCCAGAAACACAGCCCCACCCTCCCCCTCACTCTCCCGGACACGCCCGCCTCCTTACCCCCCACCTTAAATGTAGACCCGAAAGTGCTGCAGGACAAGGAGTCTGCAGACCTGGTTTCCAGCCGTATCTCTCTATGACCCGGAACAAGAGTCCTGCCATCTGCTCCTCAGTCTGCTCATCTGCAGAATGGAGCGGTACGGCATTAAATGATGTGATGTGTAAAGTGCCAAGCACTGGACTGGCGCATACTGGGTCCTCAGTAGATACTAGTTTCGTGCTCCCTGACCCTGACCCTGCCACTGATTTGCTCTGTGGTCTGGAGCAATTTCATTTAACCTCTGTCTGGGGGTCTCACTTCCCTATCTTTTGGCGGCAGAATTGTCCTTCCAGCCTGTACGTTCTGAGAGCTAGGACTTAACTGACTCATTGAATCAGTGATGAGCTGAGACCAGACCCCACCTCCAGGTGTCACTTGACTTCTCTGAGGTTCCTCTGACAAATGAACTTCCTCATCCTCCCTGAGATGCCTCTAATGAGGTTGTGCCTAAGAGAGCCGGACTCCCCTGAGTTTCTGCGCGGTCTTAGGGCCTGCAGGGACTTTAAAGGACATCCCAGACATCCTTCCTCAATGTTTTTGCTGGGGTTGGATCACTACCCCCCCCCCCCCCACACACACACACACACTTCCACCACCATGTAAAACCCTTTGGTGACTCCCAATGGCCTCAGGCTACTCAGGAAGACCCACAAGGCCCTACCTGGGTCTCTAGTCTCAGCCACACCCCCACCCCTCTCTCCCCGCCAGGCTCTAGACAGACGGAGCTGCTCTCAACTCTCTTTCCTCTCCTCCAGGTATTTGCACAGATGGTTCTCTCCCTGCCCCATCCTCTCAGAGACCTGGCTCGTTCCTCATCCTTGACCATCATGGGACAGGGTGGATCCTGACCCCTAAGATGGATCTCCTTAATTTAGATGAGGACTGGTGACTTCTGACCTCACCCAACTCAGTCACTGCCCTTTGCTTTCTACTCTTCCGACATGCTAAACTTTCAGTTCCTTGAAAATGCAGGGTTCTCTCTTACCTCTAGGCATTGCATCTCCTGTTCTCTCAAACCTAAACACTCTTCTCTTCCCTACTTTAACTCATACTGGTCCTTCAGAGCTCAGTTTAGAAGTCCTTGACCAGCCCCTCCCATATCATGTACCCTCTTTCTTGCCACTATTTAATGTCTGCTGAGTGAATCCTTTCCCAGGGCTTGTCCAGTCTCTGTTTACATACCTCAGAGACAGGGAGCTCACTACTATTGAAGCAGCCTACTCCATCTGCCCATTAGAAGGCCTCCAATTCCTGCCCACCTCCAACCAGTGCTAAAGAGATACCCTGGAACTGAGGCCCAGAGTGAGCAAGTACTTTGAGGTACTTGGTGCAGACCAGGGTCCACCCACTGTCCTGGGGGCTTGTGCAGCTCACCTGACCCTAATAGGCATCAGCACCGGCCAGATCCCCCAGAGCCTGGATCAACTTGTAGGCCTGGGACTTGAGACACAACTCATTTCCCTTTCACCTAGGAGGAGTGGACAGGGGACAGGGATGCCAGCACCCTAGTCTGGGTGGGGGAAAGCCACTGGACTAGCACTGGACTGGCACTGGACTCCTATTGCCTCATTCAACCCTGTGTTTCTGGGACTTTCCTCTCTGAGGTTAGAGGCCCGAAATAGTTGCGCTCCAGTGGGCACATGTTATGATGCGATTGATATTGCACGATATGATATTCCCATTTTACAGATGCATAAACTGAGGTTTCTGGATCGATGCTATTTACCTAAAGTCAGGCAGTGAGATAGTGGCAAAGCCAAGATGTACTTCAAAGCCCAACCTCTTTCCTCTGTCCCTTAGCTTGGTGCCTCTTATCTACCTGCTCTGCTCCCAGGCCCATTCTCCTCAAAGCATCATGAAGTTGTGAAGGGTCCCATTCTCCTGTTCCCCATAGCTGGGTCCTACCCCCACTGGGGCATCAGCAGCGGTGCCTGGGCAGCAGCTAAGGGCTGGCTGAATGCTAGGAGTCATCTCTTCCTTCTGTACCTGGTCACTCCGCAAAACTGCAGAGGGACCCAGACCAAAATTAGGCAGTGGCCACGGAGCTGTCTTATAGACACCAAGTCTCTGAGACTGGGCTGGGCCATTTATTTGCTATGTGACCTTGGGTGAGTTCCTTTCCTTCTTGGAGCCTCAATTTACCATCTGTAAAGAGGACAAATTATCCCTTCCCAGGGCCTCAGAGTGCCAGAATTCAGGAAAGCTGCTCTCTCTCCCAGGCTACCTCACCCTTGAACCCTCTGTCCTTGGGGAACAGAGCCCCTCTCCAGGGTCCCTGTGGTAGCAAAACTCCAGCCTAAACTGCACATAGCCTGTCCTCGGTGGGGGTCACAGATCCTGGGTTGAGTGGGCACCAGGTTGGGAAGACCAGCTTCCCCAGCTTCAGCCCCTTTCAGCCTTCATCCCTGCTGGGGAGCCGGCTCTCTTATCACATCTGCTCCTCCACTGTCTGTGGCCTTTGCAGAGCCATTCCCCAGGGGACTCTGCCTCTCCTGCCTCCTCCAGTCTATCCTCCCTCCCTTCCTCCTCCCACCAATGTTTATCCATGCCTACTCTGTGCATAGATCACTGCCTGTCCTTGTAAAGCTCACAGTTCAGTGGGGGAGACGGACAAGGAAACCGAGTTACAATCCACTCACCCATCCCAAATCCTGTTGCCCTCCCTGCTGCTGCCCTCACCCGTACAGCCTGTTCTCCACACTGCAGCCTGTAAAAAGGGAGGTCAGAACGTGTTACTATGCTACTCTGTCCCCTCCCGTGGCTCCCCATCTCCAAGGAAAAGCCAGCGTCCTTGCTATGACCTGCAAGGCCGGCGTGATCTACCTCATCGCCTCCCACTCTCCCATCTGAACACACCATTCCAGCTGCATTGGCGGCCTTGTTGTTTTCAACATGCCAAGCATGCTCCTGGCTCAGGCCTTTGCATCTGTCCTTGGTCCTGCTAGGAGCGTCTTCCGCCGGGTATCCGTGTGGCCTCCATCCCTTCACTCAGGTGTAACCACTTCATCCAGGGGCCTTCCCTGGCTGCCCTCTGTCCTTTTATCTGCTTTATTGTTTTTCTTGCCACTACCAAGTGACATGTAATTATTGTTTATTGTCTGTTCCCTTACAGAGTATAAATCCCATGAGATCTCCTGAGGTTCACCACCCTCAGAAAAAAAAAATGGAAAAGAATACCAGGAAACTATATGAGTGTGTGTGGGGGGGGGAAGAGGACAAGACTAACTTCACTACTATAGATAATATTTAAAGTGTCAATAATTAAAGCAACTTGATTGGGGTGCAGGAGGAGACAAGCAGACCAATGGACTGGAATAGACTGTCCGGAAATAGACTCAATGTACAGTTACTTTTTTTTTTTTAAAGATTTTATTTATTTAACAGAGAGAGACACAGCAAGAGAGGGAACACAAGCAGGGGGAGTGGGAGAGGGAGAAGCAGGCTCCCGGCGGAGCAGGGAGCCGGATGCGGGGCTCGATCCCAGGACCCTGGGATCATGACCTGAGCCGAAGGCAGACGCTTAACGACTGAGCCACCCAGGCGCCCCTCAATGTACAGTTACTTAGTATTTGATAAACGCGGCATCTCAAAGTGGAGAACGGACTCTAATAAACAGTGTTAAGACAGTTAGGTAGC
Organism: Phoca vitulina; assembly: GCF_004348235.1. Lineage (NCBI taxonomy): Eukaryota > Metazoa > Chordata > Mammalia > Carnivora > Phocidae > Phoca > Phoca vitulina. The sequence continues at coordinate 80,569,286 of NW_022589705.1, forward strand.
CAACTGGGAAAAAAATTAGACCTGTATGTCATATCGAGTACTTCACCGAGGATAAGCTCCAAAGGGATCAAATATTTAAATATAAAAAAATCAAAACAAAACCATAAAACACTAGAGGAAGACATCGAAGAATCTATAATCTCAGGGTGAGAAAAGTCAACTGTGACTCAAGCCCAAAAAGCCGTCAATAAAAGTTTGATTATGACACCTGGCTGGCTTAGTCGATTAAGCGTCTGCCTTCGGCTCGGGTCATGATCTCATCTCAGAGTCCTGGGATTGAGTCCTGCCTTGGGCTCCCTGCTCAGTGGGGAGCCTGCTTCTCCCTCTGCCTCTGCCCCTTCCCCTCCCCCTGCTTGTGCTCTCTCTCTCTCTCTCAAATAAATAAGTAAATAAATATCTTTTTTAAAAGTTTGATTAAAGTCAACTATGTACAAATCAAAAACTCTTGCAAGTAAAACACTATAAATCGAGTCATAAGACAAATGACAAACTAGAGGAACATGCTTGCAACTCAGATCACAGACAAAGGGTCATCTCTCTAATCTATAAAGCATTTCTGGAAAATCATTAAAAGGACCAACAACCTAATAGAAACAGGCACGGGATATGAATTGACAGTTCCCAGAAAGGTAAATACAAATGGCTTCTCAACATATGGAAAGAAGCTCAAACTCAGGAGAAATGAAAATCAGGGAAACCACACTGACATACCATTTCCTATCAATCTGGCAAAAGGTCCCAAAGTTTAATAATATAGTCTAGAGGTACTTCTGTAAGGAAACCACACTCTAGTGCGTGCTGTCACAGAGGACTCACACACGTGAATATAAATCGGTACAGGCCCCCAAAAGGGCATTTTGGCAAAATCTATCAAAATTCTCAATGCATCCAGATATCCTGGTTCTGGGAATTTATCCTTCAGATATGCTTGCACAAGTGAGAAATGAAGTTTGTATAAAGTTATTCTCTGCAGCACTGTTGGCAATAGCAAAAGACTCAAAATAACCCAACTGTCCATTAGTAAGGGGTTAGGTTAGGTAGAGGACAGTCCACCCATTAAATGGGACACTATGCAACTATGAAAAAGAATGAGGGAGATCTGTGTGTCCTGATAGGGAAGGTTCGTTGTTTTTTTTTTAAGATTTATTTATGTATTTGAGGGAGAGCGTGCATGAGCGGCAGGAGGGGCAGAGGGAGAAAAATCCTCAAGCAGACTCCCTGCTGAGTGTGGAACCCGGTTAAGGGCTCAATCCCACGACCCAGAGATCATGACCTGAGCTGAAATCAAGAGTTGGTCGCTCAACTGGAGTCTTCTTTCTCTCTTCCTCTGCCCCTCTCCCTGCTGGTGACCCCTCTGTAAACAAACAAACAAATAAATAAAAACAAACAAATAAATAAAAGCTTTAAAAAGGAAGGCATGAAGTGCCTGGGCTGGCTCGGTGGGTATAGCATGCTACTCTTGGATCTCAGGGTCATGAGTTCAAGCCCCACACTGGGTGTAGAGATTACTTAAAAAAATAAATAGGGGCACCTGGGTGGCTCAGTTGGTTGAGCGTCTGCCCAGGGTCCTGGGATCGAGCCCCATGTCAGGCTCCTTGCTCAGTGGGGAGTCTGCTTCTCCCTCTGCCCCTCCCCCTGCTCATGCTCTCTCTCTCTCAAATAAGTAAATAAAATCTTTTAAAATAAATAAATAGGGGCGCCAGGGTGGCTCAGTCGTTAGGCGTCTACCTTCGGCTCGGGTCATGATCCCAGGGTCCTGGGATCGAGCCCCGCATCGGGCTCCCTGCTCAGCGGGAAGCCTGCTTCTCCCTCTCCCACTCCCCCTGCTTGTGTTCCCTCTCTTGCTGTGTCTCTCTCTATCAAATAAAAAAAAAATCTTTAAAAAAGATTTAAAAAATAGATAAATGATAAATAAAAAGCAAGGTACAGAGAAGCATATGATATTCCACTGTTTGTAGAGAAAGGGGATTTTAATATTTTTTGTTTATATATATTTATAATCTTACTGAGTGACAGCATGACCAGTGATTAAGAGCACAGACTCAGAAGCCAGACTGCCTTAGTTCAAATACACATTCTAGTATGATACTGGGTTGAGTAATGTCCCACCAAAATTCATGTCCATCTGGAACCTATGAAAGTGACCTTGTTTGGAAATAGGGTCTTTATAGATCAAGTTAAGGTCATACCTGATTAGGGCGGGCCCTAAATCCAACACGACTGGTGTCCTTATTTTTTTTTTTTTAAAGATTTTATTTATTTATTTAATTGACAGAGAGAGAGAGAGAGAGAGAGAGAGACAGCGTGAGAGGGAACACAAGCAGGGGGAGTGGGAAAGGGAGAAGCAGGCTTCCGGCAGAGCAGGGAGCCCGATGCGGGGCTCGATCCCAGGACCCAGGGATCATGACCTGAGCTGAAGGTAGTCGCCTAACCAACTGAGCCACCCAGGTGCCCCGACTGGTGTCCTTATAAGAAGAGGAATATTTGGACACAGAGACAGACACGCAGTAGAAAATGCCATATGAAGACAGAGGCAGAGATTGGAGAGATGCATCTACAAGCCAAGGAACACCAAGGATTGCCAGCAACCACCTGAGGCTGGGAGAGAGGCATGGGACAAATTCTCCCTAGAGCCCCTAAGAAGAATGAACCCTGGGGCACCTGGATGGCAGTCGGTTAAGCCTCTGCCTTTGGCTCAAGCCATGATCCCAGGGTCCTAGGATGGAGTCCCTGCTCAACCAGGAGTCAGCTTCTCCCTCTCCCTCTGCCCCTCCCTCTGCTTGTGCTCTCTCTCTCAAATAAATAAATACAATCTTAAAAAAAAAAAAAAGAATGAACCCAGTCGACACCTCAGTTTTGGACTTCTAGCCTCCAGAACTATGAGAGAACAAATTTCTGTTGTTTGAAGACATCCGGTTTGTGGTAATTTGTTATGACAACCCTAGAAAACTAATATGGCTACTTAGAAAGCTGTGCAATCTTGGGCAATAATTCAGCCTCTCTGTGCCCTAGTTTCTTCCTCTGCAAAGTAGGGCTAATAGTATTTACCTCACAGGGTTGGGTTATGAGGATTAAATGAGTTAATCTTTTAAAGAATTTAGAATAAGGTCTGACACATAGTAAGTGCTATATAAATGTGAATTAAACATATGCTTGCACTTGTATAAAGAAATCTTAGAAGGACAACCAAGAAACTAATGCGTGTGATTGCTGCAAGAGAGGGAATAAGGGGATGAAGGGGAACAAGATTTTGCAGAGCTTTTGCATTCCTTTTAGGGCCTTTGCATTTTGGGGGCTTTTAATATATTTTTCTTTTTGAACCATATGAATATATTATCTATTTAAAAATTAAATTAAAGGGTGCCTGGCTGGCTCAGTCAGTGGGGTGTGAGACTCTTGATCTTGGGGTCAAGATTTTAATATTTTAAGTAATCAAGATGGCTTGAAAATAAAATCTTTTTTTTTTTAAAGATTTTATTTATTTATTTGACAGAGAGAGAGACAGCGAGAGGGAACACAAGCAGGAAGAGTGGGAGAGGGAGAAGCAGGCTTCCTGCTGAGCAGGGAGCCCGATGCGGGGATCATGACCTGAGCCGAAGGCAGATGCTTTACAACTGAGCCACCCAGGCGCCCCAAAATCTTTTTTTTTAAGATTTTATTTATTTATTTGACACAGAGAGAGAGAGAGCACAAGCAGGGGGAGCAGCAGAGGGAGAGGGAGAAGCAGGCTCCCTGCTTCCCAGGACCCCGGGATCATGACCCGAGCTGAAGGCAGACGCTTAACTGACTGAGCCACCCAGTCGCCCCTGAAAATAAAATCTTTAAAAAAAATGTATGGATAAAGAAGATGTGGTATATATATACAATGGAATATTATGCAGCCATCAAAAGGAATGAGATCTTGCCATTTGCAACGACGTGGATGGAACTGGAGGGTATTATGCTGAGCGAAATAAGTCAAACAGAGAAAGACATGTATCATATGACCTCACTGATATGAGGAATTCTTAGTCTCAGGAAACAAACTGAGGGTTGCTGGAGTGGGGGGTGGGGTGGGAGGGATGGGGTGACTGGGTGATGGACACTGGGGAGGGTATGTGTTCTGGTAAGCGCGGTGAATTGTGCAAGACTGTTGAATCTCAGATCTGTACCTCTGAAACAAATAATGCAATATATGTTAAGAAAGAAAAAAAGAAGAAGAATGTAGCAGGAGGGGAAGAATGAAGGGGGGGAAATCGGAGGGGGAGAAGAACCATGAGAGACGATGGACTCTGAAAAACAAACTGAGGGTTCTAGAGGGGAGGGGGGTGGGAGGATGGGTTAGCCTGGTGATGGGTATTGAGGAGGGCACGTTCTGCATGGAGCACTGGGTGTTATGCACAAACAATGAATCATGGAACACTATATCTAAAACTAATGATGTAATGTATGGGGATTAACATAACAATAAAAAATTTTAAAAAATGTATTTTATTTATTTATTTTTAAAGATTTTATTTATCTATTTGAGAGAGAGAAGAGAACACGAGCGGGGTGGGGGGGTGGGGAGAGGGAGAAGCAGCCTCCCTGCCTAGCACAGAGCCCCACTCAGGGGGCTCAACCCCAGGACCCCGGGACCACATCCTGAGCCTAAGGCAGCCGCTGAACCGACTGAGCCACCCAGACGCCCCCCAAAAATATTTTTAAAAATCATATTACTCTCCTGCTCAAAAACCCTCCAGGGGTTTCCCATCACATTATAACAAAATCACAAATTGTGCTGTGGCTGACGAGCGCGCTGGAACGCGCGCATCTCTCTCCGCTCAGCTCTGGGTCATCAGGTCCCTCATTCACTCTCCCAGGAGGCCTGCTGTTCCCAGAGCCTGCCAGGCACACTCCCACCTCAGGGCCTTTGCACTGGCTGTCCCCACACTTTATTCAGATTCCTGCTTCATATTATCTCTGTAGAGAGTCCTTCTCTCACCTAAAAAAAAAAAGGAGTCCTGACTCCCAGTTGCCACCTTGCTCTACTTCCTGGGATCGAGCAGTGTTTTCCTATATTCTTTGTTGGCTGTCAGAGACTTGGAGATGGGCCCTCACCATGGAATTTCCAGGTCAGGTTCTCAAGCAGAGCCACACCGGCAAGATGCTTGGCAGGAAAGATTTCTCCTTTATTCAGCTCCAAGGATATCATCAGGCCCCACAGAGCTGCCAGCTCTCTAGGACTGTGTCCATCAGGTGGTTAAGGGCCAGGCACAAGGTGTGATGGGCACTGTTGTGGTCGTTAATAAAGATGGATGAGGGGAGAGATTGATACCTGTGACCTTGACCTTGCTTCCACCTCCCCCTTCTTCATGTATCCATCCATTCGTTCAGCCTTTCAGAGTAAAAGGAGTACCAACTACGTGCCAGACACCCACCTCTCACCTTCTCTAACCTCGCTTTCCCTGTCTGTAAAATGGGAATAGTAGTCCCCTCTTATGGGGACTACTTAGCTAACAAAGAATATAGGAAAACACTGCCCAGCTGCTCTCTCAGAGGTCCTAGGGAACTAAGAGGAAATTCATTCTTTATTGTAGCAAGAAATATTTCAGTTAGACTGCAGAAGGGACTTACCGGCAGATCAGGGAACGAGCCTGGAGTTCCTTACTAGAGTTAGGAAATGACACAGTGGTCCCTGTGGGTGGCTCCACAGGCCGAGCCCTGGGAAAGGAGGGAGCCAGAATGAGGCTGAACCATAGTCCCCACAATTCCTGCACAGGGGGACCTTGTCTAATGGAGGAGACATATCACACCCCCAGGTCGATAGCCAAGTGTGAGGCCGTTGGAGAGGAGAGGGGAGAGTTGGGGGAGGGGGGGGCTCTGAGAGAAGGCGCTCATGTGGTCATTGTGAAGATCAAATGAGCGAATGTGCAAATGTACAAAAAACCCCTAGCATAAAACTTGGTTCATTGCAAATACTCAAAAAACATGTTGTTTTCAACATAATCAGCACTGAGAGATGCCGGCTCTGGGCCAGGCTCTCAAGGCTGACATAGAAACAATATTTATAAAATAAACCCCAAGCAACAGGGTATATAGTACTTGGGGGCAAAGTGGGGCTGGGAATTTGTGGTCCATTCCTTAATGCCTTCTCCCTTCCCTGGACCTGATGAACTCATAAGTGGAGTGATTTCTGCCACTTTGCTTCGTCTGTCCTTCAGACTAGGGGATCTCAGGGCAGAGCTTCGTCTCTTTCTTGAAACTGGGGGCAAGACTATGTCTCTTCCATACATTTCTAATGTTGGCCTCACCTAACATTTACTCTGCACACTAATGCAGTACAACAGGCACTTCACATGCATCATTTCAGTTCATTGTATAACATAGATTTTATTAATATACCCATTTTACAGACCAGGAGACTGAGGCTTCAGGAGTTTAAGCAATTTATTCAAGGTCACTCAGCCAATAGTTGGAGAAATGAAGATTTGTCCAGTGGCCCACATCAGGGTTATGGAGAGAAGGCAGTGTTAGTCAGTTCAGGTAGACCCTGAACCAAAACCCAGCTTTTTTTTTTTTACTCATTCATTAGCTCTGTGACCTTGGGCAAGTCTCCGGAGCTCTCTGGCCTTGGTTTCCCTATCCCTATAAAAGGAAGAGCAACTCTACTTCACAGGGAGATAATGCATGTAGAATGTCTAGAAGAGGGCCTGATACATAGTAGGTGCTCAATAAAAGGTGATTCCTCTTCCCTTTCTTCTTTCCTTCCTCTGGCAGGGACTCCAGGCCTGGGCATATGCCAGGCCAGGCTGACCTGGCTGTCCCAGAGACAATACTTATGTTCTTTCTTCCCACACTGATAAGGCCTGGAGGACTGCAGGAAGCCCCCCACCCCCACCCCAGATCTCTCCCTCCCCAGGGAGCCTCAGTCTGCTGCGGGATGAGAGGATAGTCTTCAGTTTGATGGAGACATAGCACACTCAGAGAGGGGAGATACCAGGCCCAGGCCTGACACTGGGGGAGAAACCACAGCATTGTGCCATCTCCTTGCACAGCGTGTGTGGCTGGGGTGTGGACACGGAAGGTGGAAATGTTGACGCTCTGGCAGGGTGGGGGTCTGGGGCTCTGTCCTATGTTAAGTGAGCCGGGGCCACTCACCCCTTGCAAGGTGGAACGTGTCGTGTGTACAGCAGTCGGAGAAGTTGGCATAGTCCAACTGATACTTGGTGAAGTGACAGCCCAACAGGTTGCTAAAGCCGTGCATGGCAGAACAAACAGGAATGGTCCCCCGAGGGCCGGAGGCCACCCAGAGTTGGCACACGCTCTTCCGCCCACTGCCTACAGACACCCTCTCCAGCACTGAGCCCTCCTGGCACCCAAGGGTCTCAGATCTCACAGGCTGCTGGAGCCTTGAGGCACAGTAGGGCTCCCCCACCCCAACAGGGCTCCCATACTGAGGAAATCAGCAAGCCCCCCCGTCAGTGCAGAAGGGACTGTGGGTAGACTGCAAAGAGATCCCTGGAACCAGAGGGGTCTGTGCCCATCAGTGCTCCCTACTTCAACTGGGAACCCCACTTTTAGGAGAGGGCTGCTGAAAAGGGGAAGGGAGTCTTGCCCAGAGGCAGAGGAATGGTCAAGTTGGCCTGACCCTTATCTGGAAGCCCCAGAGCTCAGGCAGGATTCTGCCCTGGGACTGGCTTCTCCTTGGTGTCATTGACTTGGAGGCAACAGCGGATGTCGGCTCTCAAGGCCATGGTCACCAGCATCTCGCTGTAGCCCATAGCTAAGGACTGCTTATGACTGAACTGGAGGGGATGACCTGCCCTGGGAGGAGACAGGAGAGAGCATGAGACTGGACTCCCAGGGACGCCCCTAGAATCCTTGGACTGCAGACCCAGGGCTAAGGGGGCTCCCCAGGCGCCTCAGGGCCCCACGCCATCCCCACCACCATTCTCACTCACCTCTGAGATATCCCATCCCCCCCCTGTAAAAGACTCCACCCCCTCTGAAGTACTCCTATGCCCTCAAATAATCCAGCTTCTCCCAGGAGACTTTGGCCTTCTCTATGATATCCCAGCCTCCCTCTGAGATACTCTAGGTCTTCCTCACTGCCCAATAATATTCTAACACCTTGTGAAATAACCCAGCCCTCCACGACGTTCTGTAACCCCCACTGTATGATACCCCATTATCTCTGATGTACTCCAGACCCTGCTGTGAGGCTCCACCTCAACATTTGTGTGTGTGTGGGGGGGGCAGCAAAGTTTACTGAGTGATAGTACAGAGCTCCTGAAGAGGGAGAGGACCCGAGAGGGTTGCCCTCCAGCTCAACTTTAAAACGTGCGCTCCAACCTTCATACCCCAGTCCCCCCGAAACATACCAACACATATATTATTCTGCACCCACTTTAATACTCTAGCCCTCCCTCCCATTAGAGTTCTCCACCCCCCATGAAAATCTTCCTGCCCCTTTAGGAACACTCCAGCCCCACTCTGATACCCAGCATCTCTGTAATGTTCTGTGCTGTCCTGTCCCCCAGGGAAAAAGAGATTCCAAGTCCTGCCCAGGGCATAGCAAGTACTTGATCTGGCTTCTACTGGTTCTCATGTCCTCCTAGGCCTCAAATGGCTCCTGGGCATCAGGGTAGGGGAGTGTCAACACCCCTGGTAGGAGAAATCTGGGAGATGATCCCACTGCCTGCCTCATGGTGCTCCCAGCCAAGCACTGCCCTCCTCTAGAAACCTCCCCCAACCCCCAGGATAAGAGCCCCACTAACCAGAAACACGGTAGTAGTCCCCAAAGGTTGGGAGCACCTAGGCCCTGGGTTGGCATACCCCTGACCTGTCAGGTCAACTTGTCATGAGCCCCCTGGCTGGGTCAGCTGCCCAGAGCCAGTCCCACAGGCTCAGTCAGCCCCTGTACTCTGCCGGTTTCCCCCTTGTCCTGCTCTGGGACACCTGTCCTGTGTCCATGGGTCTGTTGATAAACGGGCAGCTAAGCCAAGGCCAAGCTGCCTCTCCGTCCGAGGAGCAGAGCCTCTGGGCCATCAAGGAGCAGAGCCGAGCCCCTGGACTGGTCCAAGTGTCACCCACTGGGTCGCCCTTCTGTGAGGGTGAATAAGGCAGAGCCTGGCAAGTGCCTGAGCCCAGGGGGCTGCATGGCAGGGGATCTCAATTCTGGGTTCTGCAGGCCGAAGGAACCAGCTTCCAAACCCAGCTCTTCTGTGTGACCTTAGGCAAACCACTTTCCCTCTCTGAGCCACAGTGGCTTCACCTCAGCAGCAGAGAAAAGCATTATCTTGCCCCTTCCCAGTTGGCTTCAAGGCTCAAGTGAGATAGTGGTTATGGAATGAACCTTTCATTTAACCAACATCTGAGTGCCTACTATGGCTGGGTATGCTTTAGACATAGAAAGTATTTATGATTTCTCCCTGCATCAATCAGCTTATGAGGATGGAGGGACTAGGGTAAGGAGCTGTTGGGGGAGACATTCTAAAACTCCTGATCAAGGGCGCCTGGGTGGCTCAGTTGGTTAAGTGTCTGCCTTCGGCTCAGGTCATGATCCCGGAGCCCCAGGATCGCCAGGATTGAGCCCAGGATCTCCAGGACTGAGCCCAGGATCGAGCCCTGCATCGGGTTCCCTGCACAGCAAGGAGTCTGCTTCTCCCTCTGCCCCTCACCCTGCTCGTGTTCTCTCTCTCTCTCTCTCTCACTCTCTTGGTCTCTCTCTCAAATAAACTCTAAAATAAATAAACAAACAAACAAATAAATAAAACAACCTCGCTGGCTGGCTTCTGACTGCTGTTTGTACATCGGGTTAAAGGTGCTTTTAAAGCCATCGTTTCTTTTATTCCTTATCCTGGAAGACAGCTATTACTGTTCTGGTTTTACTGATGCAGAAGCTAAAGCCGAGAGTTGTTAAGTCACTTGCCTAACATAACACAGCTAGTAACTTGTGGGGCCTGAATGAAACTCGCAGCCTTTGACAAGGAAGGAGGTCAGAACATCAGCACGCACCTGCCGGACAGCCACCACCCCCACCCACCCCCTTGCTCCTGCGCTGTGTGGACATGAGCCAGGTCTCTTCCTGGGGGTCTGGCAGAGGGGCTTCAGCCAGTACTCTCTCTGTCCTCCGGGAGTCCCCGTTCATATACAGGCCAAGAGGACAAGACAGGCTTCAAGCAAAGACTCCTGGACACTGAAGAGCCCTCATTGGACGTCTATCCTTGTACGGATCAGGAAACAGAAGCCCAGAGACAGGCAGACGCTTTCTCAAGGTCATACAGCCTGTGAGAGGCCCTGCTTCTTCACCAGGTGAAGACTTGCTTGCCCATAAAAGGCCAAGCATGCAGAACGCCCCCTGCTGGTGCAGACAGGAAGTGCCCAAGGTTCAGAGTAGGGAGAAAATCCCAGCCGCTGAGAACGCGGAGCCTGGGCAAAACAAGAGAGAGAACCCCAGATGGGGGGCACCTCAGTGCAAAGGCTTGGTGGTGGTGTGCATCATCATGGAGGCCCACCCCCTGCCCACATTTGGATCTCCTCTGCTTGCTCACACTCTGGCCCCTCCTGAGACCAACCATTCTGCTGCTGAGCTGTTCTGACCACTGTTGTTCTTCCTGCTCTTGAGCTGAAACTCTGCCTGCCTGAGCCTCCCCCAACGAGTCAGAGTTCTGCTTGCTGTCTGGGGCCCCCGGAATGAATGTCATCCCTGGCCACAGAGCAGCGGGGCTCTATCAGAAGTTTCCCCTGTGGGCAGTCTCCTGTTTATCCTTCAGAAACCACTCAGACGCTCTCTCCTCTGGGAGGTCATCCCTGTCCCTCAGGCAAAATTGATTCCTTCTTTCATTCCTGTTTTCAACCAGTGTCTATCAAGCACTTACTAGGTGTCAGGCACTTGCGAGGTGCTGGGTAGATTTAGAGACAAAACCCCTGCCTTAGTGGAGCTGAAAATCTAGGAGAGAGAGAGAGAGAAAAACACATTGACCACTATCTGCGGTAGCAGGTTTTTCTCCAAAAATATCTAACCAAGGTTCACATGCTATGTTTGGTGGTGATGCCTCTTTGGTCTCTTTTAGTTTAGAATGGTTACCCCCATCCTGCCTTTTTTTTTTTTTTTTAAATGACAGCAACTTTTTAAAGTGACCAGGCCAGTTGTCTCATAGAATATTCCATACTGTAGGGGTGCCTGGGTGGCTCAGTCGGTTAAGCATCTGCTTCAGCTCAGGTCATGATCCCAGGGTGCTGGGATGGAGCCCCGTGTTGGGCTCCCTGCTCAGCGGGGAGTCTGCTTCTCCTTCTCCCTCTGCTGCTCCCCCTGCTTGTGCGCTCTCACTCTCTGTCAAACAAATAAATAAAATCTTAAAATATATATATATATTCCATACTATAGATAGGTTTGAAGTTCCCTTAAAAGTATTGTTCACCTTAGTCCTCTAAGCCCTGAATCTCTTGTACCTGGAAGTTAGGTCAAGAACAGGGGTTGGCAAACTTCCTATAAAGCCAACTAAATATTTTTGGCTCTGCAGATCATACACCCTCTGTTCCAACTATTCAACCCTCATTATAACATGAAAGCAGCCACACATAATATGTATGCCACTGGAGCGTGGCTATGCTCTGATACAACTTTATTTATGGATACTGAAATTTGGATTTACCCTAATTATCATATGTCATGCAGTATTATTCTTCCTTTGATTTTTTAAAAAAAGATTTTAGTTATTTATTTATTTGAGAAAGAGAGAGAACAAGTGAGCACGGGGTGGGGGGGTAGGGGAGGAGCAGAGGGAGAGGGACAGGCCGACTCCGAGCTGAGCGTGGAGCCCAATGTGGGGCTTGATCCCAGGTCCCTGAGATCATGACCGGAGCTGAAATTAAGAGTCCGATGCTTAATCCATTGAGCCACCCAGGCACCCCCCTTCCTTTGATTTTTTGGAACCACTTAAAAATGTAAAAGCCACTCAGCTCAGGGGATGCACAAAAACAGGCAGAGGGTCACATATGACCCCTAGTTTGCTGACCCCTTGATTGCTTTTAGATTAAGCATCTGTAGCAATTCTTCTCAGTGATGATGTGTACTTAGTGTCATCACATGAGGAGGCACATAGTGCCAGCCTACTCCAGTGATGAGACATTCTAAAACTCCTGATCAAGGGGGCCTGGGTGGCTCAGTTGGTTAAGTGTCTGCCTTCGGCTCAGGTCATGATACGGATCGCCCCACTAAAAAGGAAAGGGCCCTTTTGCAAATACAGATCAGCTGTGTGGGGCTCCTTCAGCGCTGTGTGAACATTCTGTTCTTTAAAACCTTTCACCTGGGGTTTTTGGCATCTAGTGTGCACTGAATTGTGTCCCCCCCCCCCCCCCAGATTCATACGTTGAAGCCTTAATCCCCAGTGTGACTGCATTTGAAGATAGGGCACTTATGGAAGTAATTAAACTTAAATGAGGTAATAAGGGTGGGGCTCTAATCCTATCGGACTGGGGTCCTTCTGAGAAGAGACACCAAAGAGTCCACCTTCCAGGACGCCTGCCTGGCCAGTCAAGATGCTGGTTAAGCAGCTCATAAGCAGCTGGTTTCCACTCAGGTCCCATGCTCAGGGTCGTGGTCTCAGGGTCATGGGATTGAGCCCGTGGAGTCTGTTTGTCCCTCTCCCTCCCCGGCTGCCCCTAGGGCTCGTACACACGTGCTCTCTCTCTCTCTCAAATGAATAAAATCTTCTAAAAAAATAAAATAAAATAAAATGTTTTCTTTACCAAAAAAAAAAATAGTTCACCTTCTCTCTGCCATGTAAGAATGCGTCAGGGGGGTGGCTGTCCACAAGCCAGGAAGAAAGCTTTCACCAGAAACCAGTCCCACCAGACCTAGATGTGGGACTTCCAGCCTCCGGAACTGGGAGAAATAAATTGTTGTGTGAGCCACCCAGTCTATGGTATTTTGTCATGGCTGCCCAAGCTCACTCACACATCATCGATGATTCTTGACTAAATTGATTATCTAATTGGGGCTGCAAATGGGGTTTTTCTAGTTCTCACATTCCTTCTAGTGTATTAGTTGGCATTTTTCTGCAAAGAAAAGCTTTCCCTCATCAACTAGGAATGAACTGCAGTTCCTCCTAAGAAGGCAGGATAAATGCTTAATTCTCTAAGGGAAGGTTTTTGTTTTTTGTTTTCTTTTTAAATGGGAAATTCTAGAACCTATTTGCATGCTGCAAGGATAATTCTGTGGAGAGGGAGAGATGGATGATGCTTGAGAGGGGGTTTCAGAGGGTGGGAAGTACTCAAAAGGTGAGGGCATTTATGAGCACCAGTGGGGAGGGAGGGGGAGGAAAGGTAGAAGACAGAAGAAAGGACGAGAACTGGTCCTCTGGGCAGACAAATAGGGCCAGCTTACTAGGAAACGCACTGGAGGATTGCTGAGTCTGGTTCATGTCCTTTTGAGGCTGGGAGTTGCGACCCTGTCTGCCTGGTAGGTGCTTTTCTCCTCCATCCCCAGAGAAGGTGGGTGGTTGGCTTGCTGTAGGCCTGGGGACTTCCAGGCAAGTATTCTGGAAGGGGAGGGAGGCAGAGCAGTGCACAGTCTTTGCCAAGGAGGATATAAGGACTGACAACAGAATCTAGGCTGCTTGAAAACAGAAGCCAGAACAGGAGGAGAGTGATGGCTACATGGGAAATGGATGGCAGGGCTCAGCAGGCTTGCTGGACTTTGGTATTTGGTTTTGGTATGAATTTTCAGAATTGCTTGAAAGGAAAATGTGAGTGAGGGGGCTAGAAGGATAGTGGGGGATTTCAACAGGCCCCTCCTATGGCCTCTTTGTCCCGTGCCCACCAGTCTCCTGTGCCACATAGAAGGCAAGCACTGGAGCCTGATTCCTATTTGAGACCCCAGCCCCCAGCCTGGCACAGGGAGGTCATAGGAAAGGTCTGAGGTTTGATTGAATGTTTGAATGGATGATAGCAAACACTTCTATGGCTTGCTATGTATCAAGCCCTTGTCTCACAGTTCCTTGTTTTTCCCCAGGACTCCTATAAAACGGGGTCTACTAGTATCTCCAGTTTACGGATAGAGATAGTGAAGCGCAGAAAGGTAAAATAATTTGTCCAAGGTGATAGAGGTAGAAGAGCCAAACTTGGTCTACAAACCAGGCAGTCCGGGCCCAGAGTCTGTGTCCCTAACCACCAGGTTATTCTGAACAGATGAATGAGGGTCCTAGACTGTGCCTGTCTGCCCTGAGTGATGCCAGGCATCTCTTGAAGTCAGAGCCCTGAACTGATCAAGAGATTCATAGACAATAAGCAATGAGCTGAGAAATATACCATTTTAGATTGTGACAACTGCCATGAAGGAGACAAACTAGGTGCCCAGAGCAAGAATGAGGGGACCTGGGGTGCCTGGGTGGCTCAGTTGGTTAAGCGGCTGCCTTCGGCTCAGGTCATGATCCCGGGGTCCTGGGATCGAGCCCCACATTGGGCCCCCTGCTCCGCAGGAAGCCTGCTTCTCCCTCTCCCTCTGCCTGCCTCTCTGCCTACTTGTGCTCTCTCTCTATCTCTCTGTCAAATAAATAAATAAAATCTTAAAAAAAAAAAAAAAAGAATGAGGGGACCTCTTCAGATGGGGTGGTCAAGGAAGGCTTCTCTGAGGAGGTGGCACTTCAGGTCAAAGATACACAGGAGCCAGTACTGTGAAAAGCAAGAAGTGTGTCCTAGGAAGAAGGAACAGCATGTGAGAAGGCCCTGAGGCAAAATTCAATGTTTTTCTGGGAACTGAGAAGGATTCCAGTGTAGCTGAGGAGGAAGATGGCCCTAGTGGGACCACAGAGGGAGACAGGGACAAGGCACACAAGGCCCAGGAGGCCATGACAAGGCACTTGAGTTTTATTATTCTTTATTCTTATTGCCTTTTATTTTATGTTTATTATTCCAAGCAAACTGGAAGGTAAGCCATTGGAGAATTTTAAGTGAGGAACTTATGTGGTCCAATTTGTATTTTTTTTTTTAAGATTTTTTATTTATTTATTTGACAGAGAGAGACACAGCGAGAGAGGGAACACAAGCAGGGGGAGTGGGAGAGGGAGAAGCAGGCTTCCCGCTGAGCAGGGAGCCCGATGCGGGGCTCGATCCCAGGACCCTGGGATCATGACCGGAGCCGAAGGCAGACGCTTAACGACTGAGGCATCGAGGCGCCCCCCAATTAGTATTTTAAAAGAATAAGCGGGGCGCCTGGGTGGCTCAGTCAGTTAAGTGGCTGCCTTTGGCTCAGATCATGATTTCAGGGTCCTGGGACCAAGCCCCCCCCAATCCCATCGTGCTCTCTGCTCAGCGAGGAACCAGCTGCTCCCCCTCCCTAACCTTCCCCCACCCATGCTCTCTCTCTCACTCAGTCTTCCAAATAAATAAATAAATAAATAAATAAATAAATAAATAAAATCTTTTTTTTTTTTTAAAGATTTTATTTATTTATTTGACACACAGAGAGAGATAGAGAGCACAAGCAGGGGGAGCAGCAGGCAGGCAGAGGGAGAGGGAGAAGCAGGCTCTCCCCTGAGCAAGGAGCCTGATGCGGGGCTGGATCCCAGGACCCTGGGATCATGACCTGAGCCGAAGGCAGCCGCTTAACCAACTGAGCCACCCAGGCGCCCCAAATAAAATCTTTTTTAAAAAAAATAAATAAAAGTATAAGCAGTTTTGTTCTTCCATTCATTTGCTCATTCGGCCATTGATTCTTGAATTTTTTTCATTCATTCTTTACGTCTTACCTTCAATTATTTATTCATTGGGCTTTCATTTGTTCACCTGTTAGTTCCTTTGTTCCTTGATTGATTCATGCATTCCTATGCCCAGAGAACGTGCTTCTCTGTGCCAGTACGACTCTGGGTGCTGGGAGCATTGACAAGAGTCCGAGTCAGTCCTTGCCCTCAAGGAAAACCCAGGAACCAGGGGTCACCAGGTAGAAGGTGCTGAGTACTCTGCTGGGGATGGGGGTGGCAGTCAGGGAAGGCCTCCTGAGGAGCCAGAACTTAAAGGATGACAGAGAGAGACTGGTAGATTGGGGGATCCCTTAGGGACAGGGACCAGTCTCATTAATCTCTGTGTCCCCTAAGCCTGGTACCTGACAGGCAATGATAAATATTTGTTTGTTCATTGAACCTGTGGACCAATAGCCGGTTAGGGAGTGCTTGCTGGTGGCTGTGATGCCACCCAGCTAAGGTGAGGCCACCATTCCCAAGTCCCTGCACCTCTACCTCCTCCCCTGCGTCTTTCTCCTCGTCCCTCCTTCCATTTTCCTAAGAGAAAACATTCTTACCTACATCCCACAACCACATTGGGACATACCTGAGCATGCATGCACACGCGTGCACGCTCACACACTCACGCACACACACACAGACATTCACACACATCCCTGCTCATACATAGAAACACATGTGCCTGCAAAATGTGTCCCAATTGTTGATTACAAAATTGCAGTCGTCGATTTCATTGCCTAAAATCACACACACACACACACACACACACACACACACACACACCTGTGCTCACACACCCTCCCTGCCTTCCCATCATATCCCAATACACATACTTCTCCACCAAACAGCCCTCCCACACACACATCTCCTCCTCCCCAGAGGAGGAGGGTTCTCCTGGTCCTTGATTTAAAGCTGAAGAAGTAACAGTGGTGGGAGGTAGGATTGAACCCCAGGTATGTGTGTGTGGGGGGGTGTCAGGGAGCCCTCCTAGTCACATAGGCTGGAACTGTGCTAAAGGATGACACTCAGTTTCTCTAAATCTTGGGTGTGTATGTGGCGGGGGGTGGCTGTCATGCTTCCCCTTCCTCAGTGTGGCCTGAGACCTGCTTCCTCTGAAAAGCAAGCTCCTGAGAGAAGGGTCCCCCGCTGCTCCGCACCGTCCTACATCCCTGTGCCCCCACTTGTCCGGCTCCTGAGGGAGGCAAGGCAAGGTGATTGGCTCCGCGCAGTGGTTCTGGTGACAGCAATCTGAAGTCCACGGGCTGTGGAGAACTTGGGTAAGGCCTGCCCGCATCTGGTCCTCAGTTTTCCCAGCTGCGAAAAGGGGGTGGGGGATGCGCTTCAGTGACAGAGAAAAGTTGCTTCTTAACCTGAAATCCACCCAGTCTAAAACAGCAGGTGCTTCTGGGGCTGAGGAACCTGCCCCTTTGGAGGGGACCTTTGGGAAGGCTGCCCTGGGGGCTCAGGTCTGGGGCAGGCGCTGGGGTGCAGGGAGAGGGCTGGGAGAGCCCAACCCCCCCGTCACCCGGGGGAGGCTGGAAGTGGGAGCGGGCGGGCCCGGGATCTGAGGGGCCCCTCCCCCCTCGGGCAGCCGGCTTGGGGCTGGGGCGTGACTGTGAGTTCTCCCCGCCGCCGCCGCCGCAGGGCTTCAATAAGAGAAGTCCGAGGCGGCTTCCTCCTCCGGGCCCAGAGCGGGCGGCGGTCAGAGGCCGGCAGCTCCCCAGTCCCCCCCCCCCGTCCCCCACAACGTCTGCACTCGCGGCTGCTGGGAGCCCGGCCGGCTCGCCTGGGGTCCGTCCGAGGCGGCCTCCCCGGGGACCAGGTAGGCGGCCGTCAGGTGGGGCTGGACCGGCCGCGCGGCGCCCCGCCTCCGGCCCGCCCGCGCCCCGGTGGGACGGCTGGGGAGGGGGGCTGGGGGGGAGAGGCTGAACTGGAGGAGGAGGGACCTCACCCCCGAAAAGGACCTCAAGAGGAGAAGTTAGGAGACCTGGAGAAGGAAACGGATAAAATCTGGGGAGGGGGGCTGAAGGAATATGAGGAAAGCAGATTAAAGGGACCCCCTAAAAAGGTCTGGTAGGAAAAAACGGAGGGAACCTGTAGAGTGAAATTAATACAATTTGGGAAGGGGGCTGAGTCAGGGGAGAGGGTCTAAGGAGACCCTCCCAAAGGGGCTGGGGAATAAACTGAGGGGACATTGAAAGTGAGGGTCTGGGGAGAAGCTGAGCGTTCTGGAAGAGGGGAACTAGGTGTGGGGATGGGGCTGAGAGGACCAGGTGAGGGAGTTGGCTGGAGGAGGTCAAGGAGAACCATTTCTGGAGGGTGCAGAATGTGGGGCACAATTCCGGGGGTCTGGTGGGGCGGGGAGGCTGCCAAAATTGCAGCCCCCTAACGCGCCCGCCCCCGCGCTGGTGGGCGGGTCCCGGATGGCGAGGGGACTCCTCCAAGGCGCTGGAGGCGTGGGTCCCGGCTTCCTGGGGAAGTCCCCGCCCTCAGCAGGGATGGGCCTCTCTGGGTGCCCCCTTCCCGCCCCCAGTGGCGGTCTCGGTCCACGTTCCCCCTGGGATCCGGGAATTGCTGGCAGCCCCGACGGAAATCCTGCTTTTGACCGCAGTTGCCCGGAGAGGCTGTCTCCGTAGCAACCAGAGGGTGGAGAGGCAGAGCCCCGCGCTTCACGCTTCGCTGCTGTTGGGCGCGTTGCCCACGCAGCCCCCTTTGGTACCCCGTCCGCCCCCATTTTGGGTCCTCAGTCAGGGCAGGTTTCTGGACAGAAGGGTAAGGCAATGATGCTCAGTTCAGGCATCCTGGCGTGAGGATCTGCAGTCGCAGGGACTTAGCCAGGCTGGGCCCTTGATTGCTGTGTGACTTTAGACAAGTTACAGGGCTTCTCTGGGCCTTATTTTCCTCATTTGAATTTGGGGGGAAATTACCTTTGACCGTACTCAGCCCCCATCCCCCACCCCATCCCAAATCCCCAGAATCAGGTGTTTAGAAAGCAGTTTTTGCAGTGTCCTGGAGGGTTAAGAGTTATTACTGACCAAGGGGGGATCCTTTCCTTCACCCTCTCAAAAGCATGGAGGGGGTACAGAAAGCCCGTCAGGGCCTCCAGGACCAGCACACAAGTGACATCTAATAAATAAATGTTTGTAGATCTGTTGAAGTCCCGTACTGGGAAAGTTGGCAGGTTTGAGGTCTGTCCCCAACCCCTATGGTACCACACCCAGTGATCCCTGACTCTTTCGGCATCCTTCCATCTGTGATGGTAGTGGGAGAGCAGGGCTCTGTTCTCACTTCACAGATAGGAAGAGGGAGGTTCAGCAGTCAAGGACTGACGGGGCCAAAAGTAGGGACTCGGAATCCAGAGCATCTTGTCCCCGATGTGATGAAAGAAGTAGCCAGAGCTGAGGCCCGAGTTCCCTCCTCATCCCTACTAGACCCCTTGTAGCCTTGTGGATGGGGGAGTGGGTGGCTGGCAAATGGTGGGAGGTGTGGCAGTCATGGGCTGCATGAACCCAGTCGGCCTGAAGCTGTGAGTGAGGTGTCAGAGTGTTTGTGAGTATGGTTTGGGCTTTGAGTGAATAAGCATGAGCCTGTGAGCATATGTGTGGGTGTTTGGGTGTTCTCTACAGCCACCTGGAGCTAATGTGGCAAAGGAAGTGGCCAGACCTTGGGAGGCTGGGTAGGGGGACCCCAGAGCTGGGGAAGGAGAAGCCAGGGCCCTTTGTGCACCAAGCAGACCAGCAGACCACCTGGTTTGAGGATTTGGGCTGATATAAGGTGGAACCAGGGGAGGAGGCTTCCTGTCTGGCCGCACTAGAATCTAGACTCCTATTCCCTCAGCTCCCCTGGACCACCCATGGCTCCCATCTCCTCAAAATCTTGAATACCTACAGACCCTTAGAAGCTGGTGGGTGACTTCTCAGCAACAGATGAGAAACCACCTTTACCCACACAAGTGGAGAAAATTCAGCTGACACCTTCAGGATCATGTGGGGGATAAAGCTAGTGTGGCAAAGATTAGGGCCCCTCCCTCACATGCCCCCACCACACCTGGCCCACAAGTGGTATAATCAGACTGGGGTATGTCTTCTTAGGCCCTGGGTGTTAGGGGTGGGGTGTTATAAGGCCTCAAGAAAGAATGGTGTGGGATGGTTAGAGGTTCAATGAGAGGTGAGGCCTCCATGAAAGAGTTGGGGGTTAGTAAGAAACTGGAGTTCAGTGAGGGGCGGAGGGCCTCTGCGGGTGAGGGGATGGAAGCCTTCAGTCAGAGGGCTCCGGTCTCCATGAGGGCATGGGGCGCAGTGCGGCTGAGACTTGGGCCCTGCCCCTGGGCAGCGCAGAGCCCTGAAGAGTAGCCGGAACTCTTGCAGGATGGTGGTTTCCTGCTGCTGCCCAAAGTCCCAGTTCCCTCTTTCTGAAATCCCCCAGGCAACTGAGCAAGCTCAGCCCTCCCACCTCACCCTGGGAGCTTCTCTTCTCCGCCCTGCCGCTCCCCCTCCCTGGGCCGTGGAGGGGCCTTCCTCAAGGGAAGGGAGCGGAAGTGAAAGTTCACTGAGCACCAGCTGTGGGCCTGGTGCTTTCACATTTGATGCTCAGAAGCAACCCCATGAGGTAGAGATTTATATTCCTATTTTCTAGGCAAAGAAGCTACAGCTCAGAGAGGTGAACCGACTTCCCCAAGCTAGTTGTCAGGCCGTGTAGAATTAAGCTTAAATCTGTCTCCAGGTCCCACAGATACTTGGCAGGGGTTAGGGGGCACAGGACATCCTGGGTCTACATCAAAGCCCTGACGTGGCTTCGGGAAGTGTGGACCTCAAGAAAGGATGGGTGGGCCTGGGGCTCCTATGTTGAGGAGCAGGGCTAAGCCGGAGGCAGACTCCCCGCTGAGGGGCCAGCTGCCATATGGCCGGGGTGGTATGTTCACTTGGCCGTGGGCTGGAAATATGACGTATACTCGTCAGGGACAGCGTGACCTCCTGTGTGGGCTCTGAAGAGCACAGGCACGGTGTGAACCGAACTCTGGACCTGAATCAATGGTCCTGGTGCTTTGCTGCTTACGGTCTTCAGCCTCATTTGGCCACTGTTCACTGGGTAAGAGGCACGTCTTTTTGAGCCTTCCCAGCAGCTGCACTGAAGGTACGGACGCAAAAACTGAGGCTCGGAGGGCTGATATCATTCATCCAGGGGCCCAGAGCTAATAGTGTCATATAAAGAATAGGGGTGCGTGGCTGGCTCAGTCGGTAGAGCATGCGACTCTTGATCTGGGAGTCATGAGTTCAAGTCCCGTCTGGGGCATAGAGCTTACTTAAAAAAAAAAAAAAAAAAAAGTAAAAGAACAGAGCTGGGGAGGGCCACCCAGAGGGAGATGTTGAAGGCGGGAGCACCCTGGTCCAGGGTGGGCCTCAGCTCTACTACCTACAACCTGATCTCGACACAGATGCTTCCAGTAGCTCTGGAAGCTAACTCTAACTCCTATCAACCAGATGTTTAAGAGGCATAAACAGACCCGGGTCCCTGCAGTGACCAGAATGCTGGTGGCCTCCCCTCTCTGGGCTGTAAGGGGGACTGAGAGCATGTAGCACAGGGCCTGGCACGTTGTAGGTGCTCTTGAAGGGACACGCATTATTGCTTCTGCTAGGGCTGCCAAATAGAACAGTGCTTAGAGTGGGATTGGAGCCAAATGGATTGGGATTGCGTTTAAGCCTCCCCTTGCTGTGTGATCGCTGCGACTCAGTTTGCTTATCTGTAAAAGATGGGTAGTAATAAAAGCTACTTCCTGGGGTAACTAAATGAGATCATGGATGGCAATTGCTTGGCACAAGGCCAGGCACTAAGTATTTAATAAATTAGAAATTTTAGACTAATAGTTATTGCCACCCAGACTTCTAGGAAGTCAAATCACTGTCCGCAGAGTTGGTGGCACCACTTAGGATCTGAGGTGGACGGGGACGGAGAGTCCTAGGGGCCATCTGTCTGCAGATGCCTGAACACAGAGGACCCAACCTGCTGCTTCTGCCTTTTCTCCTCTGCCTTTGACTCTTTAGTTCCCCGAGTTTCTCTTAATTTCTACCTTTCTCTTTTTCGGTCTCTGTATCTCTGTTGTCTTTCTGTTTCTCATTTCTGTCTCTGTTTGTCTCTTTCTTTTTATTCCTTCCTGGCAGCGAGCTGCTGGAGCCAGCTAGCGCTGGCTCTGGGGAGCTGATTGTGTGAATCTCCTCCGAGCGCAGCGTTCAAGAAGTCACCTCGGTTACTTGAAATCAGCCATGGTGGGAATATTTATACAACGGAAATCAGCAAATGCTACAAGTCAGGGCCTTTTTTTTTTTCCCTTTGAGAGTCAGTATGCCAGCACACCACACTGGGCTTCTCTTTGTCTCTCTGTGTCTCTCAGTCCCTGTCTCTCTGTCTCTGCCTTCTCATTCTCTGTCTCTCCCATCTCTTTCTTTCCTCTGACAAAGCCGCGTGAGTGTGGTCACGTCCAGCGTGCCCCCCCACCAATGCCTTGGACCATGCAGATGCCAGACCCGGTGCCCCACCCCCTCACCCCACATCTCCCCAACCCCTTCAGCATACTGGTGCCCAGAGAGCCTTGCCTAGCCCTGGACTTTGGTCCCCAGCAGGCTGGGGAGTGCCAAGTCCTGAGAGCTGCTCCCCACTGCCTGTTCCCCACACTGTCCGCCCTGCCCGGGCTCTTCCTCAGCCCACAGAACCCTCTGCCTCCTCCTCAGAGGCTCACCGTTTCTGAACCCCCCACCCCAACCCCATTCCAAGCATGCAGAATTTGGGACTCCCATTAGGCTGACTTAAAAATGTTGTGGTTGGGGGGTTGCCTGGGTGGCTCAGTCGGTGGAGCATGCGACTCTTGATCTCGGGGCTGTGAGTTCGAGCCCCACGTTGAGCCTATAGCCTACTTAAAAAAAAGAATAAAAAATAAATAAAAATGTTGTGGTGATATTTATCTGGGTATTTTGGGAAGTGGCAACCTTGTATCAATGTGGGGACCCAAGAGGTTGTACAAATCTGTGTCTCTTTTAGAGAGGTGCTGTGTGTGGGTCTGTGACTTGGGAGAGGGCTCTGTATATCTCAGTGTGTCCCTCCGGGGGCTCTGGACCTCTGTGAGTGCTGGCAGGAATGGCTGTAATTATCCGTGTCTGTGACCAGAAGATGGAGAGAAGTGGCTCAGATTCTGGAGCCAAATGTCAGGATTCATCATGTGTGTGACCTCGGGCTGGTCTCTAAAACTCGTTGTGCCTCAGTTGCCTTATCAATGATAGTAATACGTCAGAGTGTTGTTACGAGAATAAAATGCAGTCGTGTATGTCAAGTGTTTAATGCAGTGGCTGGCACCTAGTGAGCGCTATAAATCCTGTCTATACTGTTCTCGTGGAGAGGCGGTGCGTGTGGGGTGCGTGTGTGCACGTGTGTGTGCAGGTGGGTGAGGGCCGGGGGCGTGCGTGTGTGCGGATGTGGCTATCCTTGAAGATGTCTGTCTAGAGAGGAGCTGTGTGTAGCTGAGGTAATGTGTGCGTCCAAGAATGTGTCAGGAGGGCTGTGTGCATCTGGGTGTAGGCCCTGTGTGCCATTCGCGATGGGTCGGTGTCTTCCCGTGAGAAGACCTCCATTCTCACCCTGTAACCTTTGTTTTCATCTTACCCCCATCTGTCCCCTCGGTGCCTGAAATCCCTTCGTGCCCTGCGTCCTGGATGCCCCCCACCTCCACCTGAATCCTGTCCCTGGCCTGACTAGCCCTCAGCGTCTTGGAGCCTTTCAGACACAGTGGTTGCACCCCAGGGGAGGGGTCCTGAGGTGAAGATCACAGCAATGGCTTAGTGAACATAGGCTATTTTAGGGCTCTCACCACAGCCCGCCTCACTGTTCACCAGATGGGTGTCACTCCCCTACACACACCAGAGAACAGTTACAGTGACGAGCAAGAGGGGCTGGTGGGTCTAGAGTAGAGGTCAGGGCATTGATGTGACAGAGCCATCGGCTAGGCAGCTGGATCTGGTTGGAGCCAGGAAGCCTTCCTGGAAGAGGTGAGTATACTCAGTAGGAGGAGCAGGACCCAGAGAGAAGAGGAGGAGGATGTCCATAAGGGAACTGGACTTGGGTGTCAAGAAAGGCAAGGCGGGGACACCTGTCACAAGGGTCCTGAGCCCCTCTGGGGGAAATCAGGGTTCACTGGGTTGGCCCCACCCTACCACTCTCCATTGCTCTCACATCTTAAGAAACCCTCTCCCCAGCAGTTCCTCTCTAAGTGTTGCAATGGCAGAGTTTCTGGTGGGCCCTTGCTCAATGATCTGCCTGTCCTGTTGCTCAGAGGACATAGCTTTCAGGAAAGTCTCGGCTCGCGTGGAGGCTCCCCAAGGGATCCTGGTGGCCCTGGCTTCTGACCTGGGGCTTTACCTGGTGTGGGGATAGGAGCGAGCTCTGGAGGTAGGTGTCCACCTTCACCTTGCCACCAGCCATAACCCTGGGGCTGCGGGGGCTTACGGAGCCCCGGGTGGGAGCAGAGGCAGTATGCAGAGGAAGGCTCGCTTTTAGGAGCCCGTGACTGGGGAGGAGGGGGCCTGTGAGTGAGCTGGGCATGGCTTGATAGAAATCCAATGAAAGCGGTGGGTCTAACACAAAAAGATAAGTATCTGAGTAGGAGTCTGTCACCCTCAGAGGCAGCGCGTGTGGCTACGTATGCGTGCGTGTGTGTACCTGTGCATCCGAGCTTGGGCTTGTGTGAGAGTTCGTTTGTGTTAGTGTGCTGGTGTTGTTGGTGAGCACACTCGTGCAAGTGTATGCTGTGGGTGTGGGTGTGTGACTGTGTGCTGGTGTGTGTTGGTGAGTTGGTGTGTCAGGTGGATATGAGTGTGAGAGAGTTGGTGTGGGTGGTGTGTCCTGTGTGAGGGTAGATGTGTAAGTTCGCCAGGGGCGGTGGGAAGGAAAACGGAGGCAGAAGTCATGCAGGGACCGAGCCCAGGCCTGGCTTCCTGAAGAGGGCAGAAGCTGACAGCTGGCTTGCAGGAACCTTGGGCGAGGCTTCATCTTCCATGTCCTTCTCTCTCGCCCTCAGGTCTCGGGCCCCTCCCAAGGACCATGCCGCAGCCCTGCTGACCCAGGAGTAGGGACCTGAAGGGTGAGTGGGGAGAGTGGGGACGGAGGGCTTTCAGGGTCAGGAAAGGGGGTGGGGTGGCCTCCCTGAGCCCCACAACTCATCACAGCCCCCTCCTCCTCCAAGAGCCCTGTTGCTAGGTAACAGATGGGGGAGCCACAGAGAGACAGCTTGAGAGGCCAGAGGCTGGACCCACAACAGGAAATGGCCTTGATCCCCTTCTGCAGGGACTCTTCAGGTGCAGACACACAGAGCCCTCACACACACTCACACACAAACATGTCTCGGTACCTAGACATGCACGGACACAGAGGGAGACACACACACACAGACAGTCACGCATACTCACGCAGATACACACACACACAGTCACGCATACTCACGCAGATACACACAGACAGGCGCGTATGCACCCACACGGGGCTACGCACGTGGTCATACACACCGACACAGAGGCACCTACTCGCACAGAGATCCACACACACACACACACACACACACAGGAACACACATACACACTTCCACAGAAAGACACGAACACACGCAGAGCCATCACGTGCACGGAGACACGTACCCACACTCATACTCACACAGACACACAGACATTCACGGGAGGCTGCACACACAGACACACCCACAGGCAAACTCACAAATACTTAGAGACACACAAAAGACACGCATATGCAAGCCTCTGAAGAAGTCACAAAAACACAACGTATTGAAGCAAGAGGAGGCAAAAATAGATTATCAATAAACACAGCAGCGTCCCAAAGCAGAAAACCAGCCCACGAAGGGTATACATTTTCTCTGCAAACATATGGCAGCCGCTGGGAGGGAGACCCAAAGGTAGCCTTGCCTCACCTTTACCCTTCACCGGGGAGGACCCCGAGAGGGAAACTGCATGCCTGCATGAGTGTGTGCGTGCACGTGTACGTGGGGGGCCTATCTGGCAGGGGCCCCAGAGTGAGCCCTACCCCGTTCTGTAGCAGGGCACCTGGAATGGGCTGTGTGTTCTGCAAGAAGTTGGAGCCGGGGCTCAAGGAGGATGTTGGCCTGGAAAGGGACTTCAGGGGCAGTGGGGCTGTGGACCGCTATGGCCCTGACCCTACTCAGGCCCGGACTGTGTCCTCCTTTGCCCATATCCCCAACTACAACTTCCCCACTCAGTCCACCAGCCATGCCTTCCTTGATGGGGGCGCCATCAGGAGCATCTCCGGTGAGTCTAGTGGGCTGGAGGCGGGCACTGCCTGGCCCCTGGGAGAACCTGGGGGAAAGGGAGACATCTTTAGGAGGCTCCAGTATGACGTGGGAGATACCGACTTTCAGAGTACAGTCTGAGGGAGAATGTACAGCCCTACCTCAGGAACCCTGGTCTGAGGGGAAGACAGCTCTGTTCCCATCTGAGAGAGGGACCCTGATGACAGGCCCAAGTGGGAAGTCTTGGTGAGGAAGAGGAGGAATGCGTGACTTGGGGACTCCCCATGGTGTGAGGGATGGGCTGGAAACCATATGCCCTGAATCCGTGGGGAGCCAAGCTGCGAAGCCCAAATCAGAACTGCACTGGACTCCAAAGGCCTTTGGGAACCAGGGACTGCAGCCGTGGGGAGGCACAGAGCCTGGCTGGGGAATAGGACTGGGGGGGCGGTGTGCAGGTCCCTTGGAGCCCCCTGCCCCATGCCCTACTCTGCTGAGTAGCCCTGACTCTGCAGGGACTGGGGTGACCCTGTTCATCGCCCTGTATGACTATGAGGCCCGGACAGAGGATGACCTCACCTTCACCAAGGGTGAGAAGTTCCACATCCTGAACAACACGTAAGTAACCAGGCCACCCGGCTCAGGACATGGCCGGGGCTGGTAGCAGGACCCAGAGAGGAATCTTACCTGGTCCCTCAGAAAGCTCCAGCCTAGCTGGGGACACAGATACAGGACAGTAACAATTCTGAGTAATCATTACTATGTAGGGGGAGCATGAGGACATATGGGCCCAGAAAGAACACTAAATATGGTCTCGAGGCTAGTGATCAAGGCAGGCTTCCCGGAGGAGGTGATTTCTAAGGTGAGACTAGAAAAAATCAATAGATGTTGAAAGAAGAGGTGAGAAAAGAGGAAGAGAGAGTGAGAATGAGAATAAATGTGACTTCCGGAAACCACCAAGTGGTCATTCAGTCTACGTGGATCATAAAGTATGAGGTGTAGAATGGAGAGAGCAGAAGCTGGAGAGGCAAGTGGAAACAGATTCTGCAGGGTTTTTTAAGCCATGTTGAAGAATCTAGATTTTATCCAGAAGGCAATATATAGTCACTGGTGGTAGGGGAGGATTTCAGTGGGGAAGTGACTGAGTTAGCTGTCCACTGCCCACCCAAACCCCAGCCCAGCTGAGGAGCCAAAGGTGAAAGCCAAGAGGCCCACACATCCCCAGACATGTTGCTTCTGCAGGGAAAATTCTCCTGGGGTAGCTTCAGTGGCTGAGAGCAGAACAGACAAAAGCCCTGGGGTGTGTGTGTGTGTGTGTCTAAGGTGAGGGGCTGGCAGGCTCCACCTGACCCTTCGCCTGGCCCTGCCTGGCCCCAGTGCTCCAGGGGGCTGGGCTGCCATTGACCCCCTGTGTCCTGTGTCTGCAGTGAGGGTGACTGGTGGGAAGCCCGGTCTCTCAGCTCCGGACAAACTGGCTACATTCCCAGCAACTACGTGGCCCCTGTGGACTCCATCCAGGCCGAAGAGTGAGTAGGGGGTGGGAGATGGCTATCCCTATGGACAGGACAGGACCCTGGAGTCCAAGGCCACCTCTGAGTCACAGCCCCACTCAGCCTATCTTCTTACCTATATTTCTGTGAGGTCATTGTGAGAATAAGAGAAGAGAATAATGATGTTTATGACAGTAAATATTTATGTAGCACGTCCTATGTTCTGGGCACTATTCAAAGTGCTTTCTGTGTATTAACAGAGTTAGAAACTAATATTATCCTGCTTGATGAATGAGGCAAGTGAGGCACAGAGAAATTAAATATCCTACCCAAGTTCACATGGCTAGTAAGTAGGTGGAGTTGGTATTTGAACCCAGATAGTCTGGCTGCACTTGCAAAGCATTATACATATTGACTCTCAGCGATAACAACAGCATAATGAGCTATTAAAAAATTGTAAAATGCTACACAAATGCAAGAGGATATTACTTAGAATTAATTCTGTTAAAGGGGCGCCTGAGTGGCTCAATCAGTTATGCATCGGACTCTTTTTTTTTTTTAAGATTCTTTTATTTATTTTAGAGAGAGAGAGCACGAGCAGAGGAGGGGCAGAGGGAGAGAGAGAGAGAAGCAGATTCTCCGCTGAGTGCAGAGCCCGATCCCATGACCCCAGCGGAAACCAAGAGTTGGACACCCAACCGACTGAGCCACCCAAGTGCCCAGCATCCGACTCTTGATTTCAGCTCAGGTCATGATCTCAGGGTCCTGGGATAGAGCCCTGCATCTGGCTCTGAGCTGAGCGGAGTCTGCTTGTCCCTCTTCCTCTGCCCCTCCCCCCACCGGCACACACACACTCTCTCTCAAATAAATAAATAAAATCTTGAAAAAAAAAAGAATTAATTCTGTTAAGGAGACAGGGAATTATCATTCATGGTGTACCATTATAACCTGAGATATGACGACGGGGACTTTACCCACCTTGAGTCATTTAATTCTCATAGTCACACTATTGATATTATTGTTGTCCCCATTTTACAGATGAGAAAACTGAGGCTCATAAAAAAAACTTTTTAATCTATGTGCACATATACATACATGTATGGGAAAAGAAAAGATTGGAGAGACTGCAGAGTAGGAGTCACCAGGACTTGGTGACTAATTTGCCATTGT
Source organism: Phoca vitulina (assembly GCF_004348235.1). Taxonomy (NCBI): domain Eukaryota; kingdom Metazoa; phylum Chordata; class Mammalia; order Carnivora; family Phocidae; genus Phoca; species Phoca vitulina. The sequence continues at coordinate 80,597,944 of NW_022589705.1, forward strand.
GTTTGGGGTATGGGAGGAATCAAGGGTGACCCAAAGTCTTCTTGAGGAACTGAGTGGGTGACGGTGCCATTTGCTAAAGTCGGAAACACAGGAGAAGGTATAGGTATCTGGGTTCTGGTGGGGGGACTTGTTGGGTTGAGATTCGCAGAGAGGAACACCCAGGTAGAAGACACTACCAGCCATTGGATCAGGCTGTACTTTGTATGAGAGGGGCCCGACCCAGGCCAAGCGAGGTGCTGAATTAGCCCAGAGGAAGGGGCAGCTTTTCCTAGTTGGCACTAAGGCTCTTTGTTTGCTGTGGCTCTTGCAGAGGACACCACTGGGCTGGGGTGGAAATCTGGGACTCTTCAGAGTGGAGGTGACAATTAAAGCTGCATGGGAGGGTGAAGGAAGGGGAGGAGAGTGAGAAAGAGATTGATTGGCCCTAGGACCCACCTTTGGAGAAAGCTGCCTCGAAGGAGAAGTTGCTGTTGGAAAACCAGGCCAAGCCAAGTCAGAACAGCCGAGAGGCGGGTGGAGGAGAGGTTGCAGGAAACTAGAAAGGGAGTGTCAGAGGCTGCCGCTGGATTTGGCAATGGGGGTGACCTTGGTGAGTGATCTCTCTGTATGAGGTGGGGGTGGGGGCCAGACAGCAGAGCCTGGGAGGGAGTAGGAGGTGAGGAAGTGGAGACCCAAGTGTGAAGTGCTTTTTCAAGTGAAGGGAAGGTGAGAGATATAGCAGAATGTTGATGGCAAGTTAGGGCTTGGAACAGTTTTTTGGGGGGGGAAGGAAGAAATGGGGGCATATGTAGAGGTTGGTGGGGTGGAGAGGCTGCAGGTAGGGGCGGGTTGGTAGGGGAGAGGTGTCCCTGAGCAGAGGGGAGTGGTTGGGGTCCTGAGCTCAGAGTGGGTGAGGCCTTCATCCAGGAAAAGTGGTAGGAGTCATGGAGGAGAGAAAGGGTGATGATGCAGAAGGTGGGAGGTATGGGGGGTTCAAGCTTGCATCCACAACTTAGAGGTAGTGTCACGAGCCCTGAGAGGCACGCACTGCCGTGTCATGGTTAAGAGCAGTGTTGTGGTTAAGAGTGCAGGCCCTTGAGCAGACAACTGGTGTTCCTATTCTGGCAACATAGCTTAAGAGTGTGTGGCCTTGGGCAAGTTGCTTAACCACTAGGTATCTCCATTTCCTCATCTGTGTAGTGGGAGTTAATAATAGGACCTACCTCACAACATTGTTATAAGAACTAAATAAATACCGAGGCACCTGGGTGGCTCAGTCGGTTAAACATCTGCCTTCGGCTCAGGTCATGATCCCAGGATCCTGGGATCGAGCCCCATGTTGGGCTCCCTGCTCAGCGGGGAGTCTGCTTCTCCCTCTCCCTCTCCCTCTGCTGCTCCCCCTGCTTGTGGCTCTCTCTTTCTCTGTCAAATAAATAAATAAATAATCTTCAAAAAAAAAAAAAAAAGAACTAAATGAATATAATATGTATTAAAGCAGCGCATGACATAAAATAAGCACTGCTATTATTAAGTTAATTATTAAGGAAGTAATTACTATCATGGGTATGGGTGGGGGCAGGGCAGGGCTTTGAAAAAACTTGGGAGCGTGTCCTGTCTACACAGTCCTTCAATAGTTCCCCCTTCCCCATCCTGCCTGCCCGCTTGGACACCCCTCCACTCGCCAATGCCTTCCCTGTTCCCCAAACTGTGCCTAGTACCCAGGTGTGGACTGGCCAATTTATTTATTTATTTATTTATTTATTTATTTATTTATTTATTTATTTAAAAGATTTTATTTATTTATTTAAGAGAGAGAGCGCGCGCGCACACACCCATGGCGGGGAAGGACAGAGAGAGAGAGAGAGAGAGGAAGAGCGCACACATGCATAAGGGAAGGGGAGGGCGGCTTGGAGGGAAGGAGGGGCAGAGAGGGAGAGGGAGAAGCAGGCTCCCCACTGAGCAGGAAGCCTGACACATGGGACACATGGCTCTGGGACACATGGCTCGATCCCAGGACCCTCCGGATCATGACCTGAGTCGAAGGCAGACGCTTAACCTTAATCGACTGAGCCCCCCCAGGCGCCCCAGACTGGCCAATTTAGTAATCAAAGGACATCTGAGTCTCCCGTGGTGCTTGTGGGGCCATTCAGTCTCCCCAGTGTACGTTCACAGTGGATTTAAGGCCACAGTTCAGTCCCAGGAAGAATATCCAAGACAGAACAGGAACGCTTGACACCTGAGGTTGAAGGCGAGACTTGTAAGAACATCCAAATTTCAGAGAGTGGAGGAAAAACAGCAGTCAGAGCCAGGCAGGAGCAGTCAGAAAGAGGGGGAGAGAGGCAGGAAAGGCTGTTGTTTGGAAGTCGCGGGAGGGAAGGGTTCGTGGGTAGGGGTGGTTGTGGGAAGAAGGATCTGAGAGATTGCCTGGGTGGTGGGAAAAGAACTAGGCTGAGCAGCAAAGAATTTCAGGTAGACCTCATCAACCAGTCCTGCAACAAGGTCACTTCCCCTCTCTGAGCCTCAAGTTCCGCATCTACAAAATGAGCCCACGGACGAAGCAGTAGTGAGATGCGTTAAGGAACTTGGTAGCACCCTGATGAGGTCACTAGCGACTGGGGTCTTAGCAATTTTAGTCGAAGAGAAACCCAGAGAGTGGAGAGGAGAAGCCTAACCTATTGGGCACCAACTTCGAGCCCAGCATTCTACGTTCCCCGTCTCTGTGCTTCTCATGATCAGGCTATGAAGCAGGTGTAGGAGCCCCGTTTCGCGAGTGAGGAGATTGAATCTTGGCTAGTGGGGTGGTTTTCCCCAGGAGGCTGAGTTGGGGGTTGAACTGGGTGTCTCTGACTCTCGCTGGCCCTTCCCAACAGGTGGTACTTTGGAAAGATCGGGAGGAAGGATGCGGAGAGGCAGCTGCTCTCCCCAGGAAACCCCCGGGGGGCCTTTCTCATTCGTGAGAGTGAGACTACCAAAGGTGGGGGCCTGGGAAGGGGCAACTGGGAGGCCCAGCTGTTAGGGCGGGGCTGGGGGCAGTAGTGAGGGGCTTGGGTCAGGGCCTGGGCCCAGACTGGGACAGGGGTGGAGGACCAGAGATACGACTGGGACTGGGTTCAGGGGGTGCGTGGCCATCCAAGTTCCGAGTCCCCAGGCATTTGGGCTTCTCGGGCTCTAAGATGGAGAGCGAGGAGGAAAGCAGACTTGAAGGTGACCCTTGCCCACAGGTGCCTACTCCCTATCCATCCGGGATTGGGACCAGGCCAGGGGCGACCACGTGAAGCATTACAAAATCCGCAAGCTGGACACGGGTGGCTACTACATCACCACACGGGCCCAGTTCGACTCGGTGCAGGAGCTGGTGCAGCACTACACTGGTGAGGGCTGGCTTCTAGGGCTGGTGTGTGCTCTGGGTCCCTGAACCGACCCGCTGAGAATTCGGCCCAGGGAGGGAAAGGGGCTCCCAAAGCTGTAGTGGCTGGGGCAGAACTGGAACGCAAGTGTTTGGGTTCCCAGCCCTGGATCCTGCCCCGTAGGATTCCAGAGGAAACAGGTGTGAGGCTGTCGACGTCTGAAGGGCGCCCCCTAATGTCTAGCGGGGCAGGAGGCCGAACAGACCTGACTTGGAGGATGGGCTGTAGGGTTGAGAGGAAGCTGGGAATCAATGCCCAAGTTTCTGCTTTAGTGAGTTAGGCCAAAGGTGAGGTCCATGGAAGGGTGAGGGCCTCATGTCCACACCTTTGTCTCGAGTCCCGAACTCCATTTCTACCTGTCAGAGTCCCACCTTAACCTTGAAGGCCCAGCTGGAGGCCACCTCCTGTGGGAAGGACACAGGTCCCTGCAGGGATCATCTCTCCCTCTTGGTGCCACCTCCTTCCCTGGGCACCAACATGTTCACCTACTCAGTGGGTCAGGTTGCCTTCTGCCCCAGCCTGTGACCTCACCCGTTCCTAGTTCCTTTCCACTGATGGGGGAGGTAGGTGGGGGGAGGGGGGCATTGTGTGTGTGCATGAGATGGGATGAGGAATGTGTGGGGCGTCCTGGCCTGCCTGTGACCTTCAACACCCCCCCACCACCACCACCAACCCCTGCTCCTCAGAGGTGAACGACGGGCTATGCCACCTGCTCTCGGTGGCCTGCGCCACCATGAAGCCGCAGACAATGGGCCTGGCCAAGGACGCTTGGGAGATCAGCCGCAGCTCCATCGCGCTCGAGCGCCGCCTGGGCACCGGCTGCTTCGGGGACGTGTGGCTCGGTACGGAGGTCCCAGGGGCGGGGCGAGGGCTTGGGACATCGGGGAGCCGGCGCTGACGAGCCGCGACCACCTGGCAGGCATGTGGAACGGCAGCACGAAGGTGGCGGTGAAGACCCTGAAGCCGGGAACCATGTCCCCGAAGGCCTTCCTGGCGGAGGCGCAGATCATGAAGATGCTGCGGCACGACAAGCTGGTGCAGCTGTACGCGGTGGTGTCGGAGGAGCCCATCTACATCGTGACCGAGTACATGTGCCACGGTGAGGGGCGGGGTCAGGAGGCGGAGTCTGGGGGGCGGGACTTGGGGCGAAGTTCAGATGGCTGTCTCTGGGGGAGGGACCTGAGTGGCGATCTGTGATGGGACAGGGGACTTGGAGCAGAGTCCGAGAGGGAGGCCGGGATGAGTGAAACCACGCGAGTCCTGGGAGTGGGGGCGGGTCCAAGTTTAGACTAGGCGGGGGCTGGGGGCGGAGCCTCGGTCGTTGCGGGGGTTCAGCTGGTGGGTGGGGCTTGGACGAATGAAGACCGAATCTGTGATGAGGAAGGATCTGGGGCGCAGTCTGAGTGGGGCGTGTCTAGGGGGACGGAGGAGGAGAAGAAACGAGCTGTGGGCAGAGTCTGGGTGTCTGTGCGAGCGAGTCCTGGGCAAGGGCGGGCAACAGGGGGCGGGGCCAAGCTCTGTGCGATGGGAACTGGGTAGGGGCGGAGCCAAGCGAGGGAAGGCTGGCCTGGAGCTGGGGGTAGTCTTGCTGCTGATTTTCTGAGTTCCTTTCCTCAGGTAGCTTGCTGGAGTTCCTCAAGGACCGGGAAGGCCAGGATTTGACACTGCCCCAGTTGGTGGACATGGGAGCCCAGGTAAACTGGGACACCAGCCTTTATTTCAGACTGGCCTCCTATGAACCTCTACAAATCCCTGTGCCCTCAAACACCTGCCCCCTGGAAGTACATACAGTCCCATCCACTGGATCATCTGTGCGACCTGAGGCAGGGCACTGCCCGTCTCTGAGCCTCAGTCTCCTCATCTGGAAAGTGGGGTTTTCAAGTGATCTCTCACACAAGCCATGGTGTTCCCATTTCTCCATACCTTGGCCCCCCTAGGTGGCTGAGGGCATGGCCTACATGGAACGCATGAACTACATCCACCGAGACCTGAGGGCAGCCAACATCCTTGTTGGGGAACGGCTGGTGTGCAAGATCGCTGACTTTGGGCTGGCCCGTCTCATTGAGGATGATGAGTACAACCCCCAGCAAGGTGCCCTGCCTCTCTTCACCTTCCAAGAGCTCCCCAGTGCACCAAGGGGCTGTCACGGGGCTCCACATATTTAGGAACCATTTCCTCCACTCCCAGACCATCTGGGATACTCCCATCCTGATGTAGTAGAAGAGGCAACTCTAGGTTTGAATCCCAGCTCCTCTACTTACTAGCCAAGTGGCCTTGGGCAAGTCACCTAACCTCTGTGAGCTGTTTTTTTCTCATATATAAAATGAAAGTATTCAGAGAAAAGTAAGTCAACAGATATTTATCAAGCACCTACTATATGCCAGGCACTACTATAATTCTCAAGTGAAAAACAATAAAGTGTGATGGTGTGAACTCTGTAGCCAGAATGTCTGGGAGTGAATCCCAGCCACTTATAATAAGCTATGTGATCTGGGAAGTTGCTTAACGAGTCAGTGCCTCCTTTTCCAAATCTGTACAATGGGGATAATAATAGTATCTACCCCACAGGGTTTTTGTGAGGTTTAATGAGTTAATGCATATAAATCACTTTAAAACAGTGCCTGGCAGAGGCATCTGGCTGGCTCAGTCGGTCGGAAGAGCATGGAACTGTTGATCTCAGGGTTGTGAGTTTTTGAAAGTTTATTTACTTCAGTAATCTCTACAGCCAACATGGGGCTTGAACTCACGACCCCAAGATCAGAAGTCACATGCTCTTCTGACTGGGCCAGCCAGGCGCCCCAACATGCCATTCTCTCAATCCAGCTGTTCCTAGGGGCCTCCTCGATGACTTCCCCTTCTCTCCCAATCTCTCCAGGGGCCAAGTTCCCCATCAAGTGGACAGCCCCAGAGGCTGCTCTCTTTGGCAGATTTACCATCAAGTCAGATGTGTGGTCCTTTGGGATCCTGCTCACTGAACTCATCAGCAAGGGCCGAGTCCCCTACCCAGGTTTGCTGGGGTGGGGAGGTGGAAGGGTGGGGCGTCAAGGGAAGGGCTTCCTCCTGGTTTCCTCTTTGGGAGGGGCTAGGCCCCCTGACTGACAGAGCCCCTCCCTCCAGGCATGAATAACCGGGAAGTGTTGGAGCAGGTAGAGCATGGCTACCACATGTCATGCCCCCCAGGCTGCCCAGCATCCCTGTACGAAGCCATGGAGCAGACCTGGCGTCTGGACCCAGAGGAGAGGCCTACCTTCGAGTACCTGCAGTCCTTCCTTGAGGACTACTTCACCTCCACAGAACCCCAGTACCAGCCTGGGGATCAGACATAGTCTGCTTGGGCATCCACCACCTTTCTGGGGTGCCCACCAATCCCTTCCAATCCCCAGGGCTCTGGTCTCAAAGCCCCCAGACTTAGAACCCTATAGGGTCCTACCGTGTCAGAACAAGCAGGCTGCTCTTGACACCATCTAGGGCAACCCACTCATTTTTAAAGATGGAGCCAGTCCAGGCTTAGAGATCGTCCCTCACTCTGGCCCCAAGCACTATTTCTCCCTTTCCCACTTAGGCTCCTACCTCTAGACTCTCTTCCCACCTCTCCCCCAAAAGAAATGCTCAGACCTTGTCTAGTTATTTATAAAACTGTATATCCTTTCCCTCCCTTACCTCCTATCCCTGCTTTTTTATCCTATCATCCCACCCTGAATTCACCTCCTACTCAATTCTCTTGTGTCTGTAAGTTGCAAAGACAGGGAAAGTTTTTGCTGGATCCCTTTCCTGCTGGGTGGACACTGTGGTCCCAGACTAGGGTCCAAGCCCAGGGTGAGGGAGAGGCTTGCTGAGGGCTCACTGCCTCTCTGAATCATGTGTGTGTTTATTGCTTTTTGTAAATAAGAAAAGTGACAATATGAATCCTTGAGCCATGAAAATCCCTTCTGTTAGGGGGAACGGTGGCCAGAGGAAGGTGAGTGTGACTGCTTTGGCTGCCGGGAGGAGGGGGAGGCGAGAGAGTGTGTTTTGGGATACCCAGAAGTCCTGATGCTTGTCCCCATGTGAGTTTAGGACAAGTTGAGAGATGGATACAGAAGATAGGCAATTGGAGCTCAAAATGTCCCCTTCATGACTGAAGCGGCTTTCAATCTGTGTGCAAAGGGTTTGCTAATTCTCTCCTTGATTTCAGCAGATATACCATTCATCACAGGCACAAGAGCAGAACCTGTTAGGCCCCTCTTGACGGGGGCACTGGGGAAGACCACAGTGGACTCTCTGTAGCTCCCCGAAAAAAGACAGAAGGGAGGGGAAGGGAGAGAGGTCTGAGAGCTAGTCTAGCTCATTGGATTTCACGCCAGGCAACTCTGCCCCCTAGGGGGCTTTGGAGAGGGTTGAAGGCAGTTTTGTTGGGTCACAAGGACTGGGGGCTCCTATTGGCAGGTAGTGGGCAGGGATTGGGGGTACTAAACAACCTGCCATGAACCTCTGCAATGAAGAATTGTCCCGTGTCCTTGCTGCCACTTTGAGAGACTCTGGCAGCTGATGTGCCTCCAAGTGGAAACAAAAGGAACAGGGAATGAGGGTTCCCACATCTCCCATCAGGAAATCGTGGACCCCTGACTTCCTAAGGGAACGGACTGGGTGGGGGGCAAGAGTCTGGGAGCTAGGAATCATGGCTGCAACTGGCGAACTATTACTAAGCGTTAACTCTGGGAAGGGCCCTTTGCTTGGCAAGGCCCCAGGAAAACAAACATGAACAAGACCTGTCTCTGTCCCGGAGGAGTTCACAGCCGGGCTGGGGAGAAACAGTAATAATAATAACTCACTTATTAAGTGCTGCATGCCAGATGTGTTTACATACATCTTTTCATTTAATCCAGTTCTGAGTCTGGGTCTATGATCAGCCCCCATTTACAGATGAGGAAACTGAGGCTCCAGGGTTACATGATGTACCAAGGTCACACAGGTGCATGTGACCGGGCTGGGACTTGAACCGAGGCCCATGATCTTTCTGGACTCTGGGCTTTGGGAAGAGATCTTATCTGCCCCAGGTAGATATTGGGAGGATCCTCCTCCCTCTAGATATTGGTAGAAAGGTTCCCTGGAAATCCCCCCACGTTGAGTATCCTAGGGAAAGGGGACAAGGTGGCCAATGCAGATTGAGTTGCCTGTGCTGAGCCCTGTGCTGGGGACCACTGAATGGGAGCAGTAAGATGAAGAGAGGCCAAGTGGCTGCTGAGAGAGATGTCACAGGGGTGGGAGCCTTAGCTCTGCACACTTGAACTCAGGGGCCGTGGCTTCCGAAGAGCCCGTCTCTGGCCGACTAAGCTCACAAGAACCTGCCACACGAGCCAGAGGCCGAATGTGTCCGCCTCCGTGAGTAAGCGGGTAAGCGCCCAGCTCTGGGGCTGAAGTGCCTGGGGTGCAGCTCGCCTCTACCACTCACTCGCTGTGTGACTTGGGGCAGGTTACTAATCTCTCCAAGCCTCAATTTCCTCCTCTGTGAAATGGCAATAAAATGTTCAACTCGTGTTCGCCCTCTCTGTCACTAGCCTTTACAAATTACGTATTCTATGCTGGGTGACCTGCTAAGTGCTCGCCGCCGTTGAAGCTTCACGGGACCCCATGAGGAGCAGGCTGTTGTATCTTCATTCTACTAGTAAGGAAACTGAGGCACAGTGAAGTAAGTAGTTTTAAGTAGAAGAGCAGGGGCTTGAACCAGGTCCTCTGACTCCGAAATCAGTGTTTTTAGTCTCTGTAGCTCCCTATAGTCTTCTCCTGGGACCAGAATACTCTTGCCTTTCAAAGGGGGCTATGCTTGGTACCTGGACACCGATTTAGTTTCAATGAGCTAGCAGAATAGTGAATCTCCTGGAGTTTGCCAGGCCCTCGTTTGCTCCACAGCAGAGACCAGAGCCACCTGAGCCTGGAATCCCTGTATCTACTGGTTTCCTACCCTCCCTCTGGTGCAGCCGAGCGAATTCTCCCTTGCACCCCCTTTTCTGTGCATCCTTCTGTTCCCTTCTGATAGAGCACAATGCAATTGATTAGGCCTCTGTTTTCTCAATTTCAATCACATCCTGGCCCTGCCTCCCTGAGATTACAGGCGGGTCACCTTGATTGCGGTTTCCACCGTTCACAAAACTCTTCAGTCGTTTACAAAACCATCTCTCGCCTCATTCACTCCCCCACCTGGCTCTTCTCCTCTGTGATGCTGTGTAGATTTTACTGGCTTAAGACTCAGAGGGCAATTTTATTTCCAAGTTCATGGTGGGGGAGGAGGACACCTAATTGACTAACGTTGGGTGTTTCACATGCATCATCTAATTTGATCCTCACCACGAGGCTGTGCGGCAGTGTGATTATTCCCATTTTTCAAAAGAGGAAATGAAGACTCCGAGAGGCTACAACATTTGCCCAAGGTCACACAGCTGGTTGGTAGAGTCAGGATTTGAGCCCTTGGACTTCAAAGTCTCATGCATCCCACTGTGTCATATTCCCTTATTTGATGGAGCAGCATGGGAACGTATAATACTAACCCAGAGTCAAGTTCAGGGAGGGCATGGTGTAGATAGGGGTCTGGAGTAGCCCCATATATGCCCGAGGATTATATTCATAAAAGAACCAAGTCATTTAGTAATTTTCACACATTTACTGATGTCTCCTGTAGGCTAGTCCTGACCAGGAGGCAGAACAGTAAATGATTACAACACTTAGGGGCAAAGTCAGTCTGGAGGCCAAGGGAGATTTCTTGGAGGACATGAAAGAAAAGTCTGCCTTATGAAGCAGCCGGAGGGCGAGATCATCTCCCATGGAGGGAACAGCATGTGCAAAGGCTCAGAAATATGGTAGAGCAAGGCCAAGTCAGGCAAGTGCAAATAATTATGTATGGGAGGAGTGAGGGTGCAGATGAGGCATGGAAGAAGAAGGTTGGGGGATTAGAGGCAAAAAGCAGAAGGGTCGAAAATCCAAGGGGTATGGCTCCTGAGTTGTAGAGAAAAGTCACAGAAGAAATCTGGGGGGTGGCCAGGACTTATTGGCGGTGTCTATCCTGGATCCTGGCCAGGACTTATTGGGGGTGTCTATCCTGGATCCTATTGTTTCGGTACTGAGCTGGATGGGCCTACTATCCACTCCAGTAGTTCTCTCCCCCATTTTACACACACACACACACACACACACACACACACACACACACACACACACTCCAGTAGTGCTCTCCCCCATTTTACACACACACACACACACACACACACACAGACACTCTCTCTCTCTCTCTCTCTCTCTCTCCCCTCTGGACGGTCCTGCAGTGAGTGATGTCCATACTCCCTCTAGTGTCCATTCTGGGTACTACACCCAGAACTCTAGGAAACTTTCGGGATGGGAAGACTAGGTCCCCCTTTAGGAACTTCCCACCACAGGATGGGAGATAAGGCACAGTTCCTGCTCTCAGAGAGCTCACAGTTTAATGGTAGTGAGGTGAATAGGACAGGCACAGGCTGAAAATGACGATAAAGGGTGTGTGGGAGAACAGGGTCGGGTCCTAACTCAGTTGGACAGGGGGAAGTCTGGAAGGCTTCTCAGTGGAGGTGTTGCTTCACCAGAGACTTGCAAAGGGAGTAAAAGTTTGCTTGGTAGAGAAGAAAGAGAAGGACATTCTAGACTTGACAGAATTAAGTGAGCTCAGAGGCAGGAAATGGGATGTGCAAGGAGTTATAATGAGGTAGGCGTGACTGGAGTGTAAAATTTGAGGGGCGTTTGTGGCTAAAGATGAAGACAACCAGGTAGGCATGGGTCATGTCTGCCAAGCATTTGGGCTAGGATTCTAAGCCCTGGACAATGGGAAGCCACAGGATTTTGAGCAGGGGAGTAACAAAGTCAGATTCACTTTTCAGAAGGAACCCTCTGGTGACCAAGGCAGAGCTAGGATGGAAGGGGAAGAGGCAGGACAGGGATACCCCTCTTGATGCAAAGAGCCACACCAGGTCACACTAATAGGAGGGTCCATAGCTTTGAGCAGGTCTGTGAACCATACATATCGACACATGTGATGTCATCTACAGACATGTCAGTGGGATCCCAGGCTGAGCACCCACAGACCACAAATCCATACTGATACACACACAGATGCAGGAGCCCAAGGGAAACCAAGGACATACAATTACCTCCAGACACAGGCTGACAGTGAGAACCACACATACCATACCCTGACAGACCTAGGAATTCTCACACACACACACACACGCACACACACTCACTCACACTCACACACTCACACATACACTGTGTGGCTGTCAAGGGCCCTACCCTGCCCCCTTCTGTGTCCCCATCCCCCCTCCCACCCCCGTCCTTCACCACCTCCAACAGGAACAAAGCTGACCTTTGCCCTCTGGCCTCTGGCCTCTCCTCCCACACCCCCTGCCCAGAGGGAGGAGCTGTTTGAAGTCTGGGCTGCAGCTGGGGTTTCCTGTTGCCTGGAGGAATGTGGGAGGACTTGCGAGGAGGAGGGGCTAGCCCAGGAGGAGGGATAATGGGGGCCTGGGGGCCTTAGATCCCACTGTACCACAATGAGGAGGGGCTTCCTGCTTCCACGGTCTCTTGGGCCCCAGCTCTGAGCTGTTCCCATCCTGAAGAGGGGAAGACCAAGGCCATAATGGCTCCAGTCCAATGGGTCTCTTGATCCTGGATCTGTAGCTCAGAGGCTTAGAAGAGTCCCTCAACCTCTCTCAGCCTCAGTTTCTCCTTCTGTGGGCTGGGCTGAACCACTCTCAAGCAAACCACACCTCCCCTGAGGTGAGCTCCAAGAGTGGGGCTAACCCTAGAACTTCTGTATTCGGGGAAGGCAGTGCCCATGCCCACCCAAGGCTCATTTCACTCTGCCCTTTACGTGAGCCCTAAGGGCCTGGTTCCAAGCTGCTCTGACCTCTCAGTTATTGTCATTATTTTTTTTTAAAGATTTTATTTATTTATTTGACAGAGAGAGAGACACAGCGAAAGAGGGAACACAAACAGGGGGAGTGGGAGATGGGGAAGCAGGCTTCCCGCAGAGCAGGGAGCCCGATGCGGGGCTCGATGCGGGGCTCGATCCCAGGGCCCTGGGACCATGACCTGAGCCGAAGGCAGACGCTTAACTACTGAGCCACCCAGGCACCCCAGTTATTGTCATTATTATCATCACGACTCAATCCCTCAACTTGCCCTTGCCAGTTTTCAAAGTGCTTTCATATCCTTGTGCTCAGTAAATCTCCACGGCCCTGCCTGTAAAACAAGGAGGGAATTACTCCTCTATTTTACACATATGGGAACTGAGACTTGGAGAGGTGAAGGATACGAGAGTTGATGCACAATCAGAACTGGGCCTGTCTGGCTCCTATTCCACAGGGCCTCCAAACCCTATAGTCCCACAATTTTATCCCTAGACTCCCACCTCTACTTCCTAGGGTCTAGGTATACCCTCGTCTGCTGCATTGAAACAAAAGTGGCTAGAGTGAGCTGAGCCCAGAAAGGATGATGCAGGCTCTTCCAGAACCTGGGTCCTCTCCTTCAGGCCTGCCTTCTGGGGGAGCGTACAGCTACCCTGCCCAGCCTGTGGTGACCCTGACACTGTTTCTGAGGACTGGGTAGCCCCCTTTTAGACTGCGGCTACTGGCGCAGACATGGAGAGTTGACACTAGGTGGCGGCAGCAGCCCACGGGAAGAATCAGCTTGAGTTTGTCTGGGAAGACCCCCCCCCCCCAACATAATTTAGAGAAGCTCCAAGAGAAAGACCAGCCTCCAAACGACTGGAAAACTCGGGAATGCTTGGTTTCCAGTGATGCTCAATACCTTAGGGGCTAATAATACCCACCCTCTCTGGGAAGGGGGCAGCTGAAACAGCCTGGATGGAAGGTGCATGCTTGGAAAACACAACCTAACGTCTATTACTCTCTCACTCAAGGAGCCATGGCCCAGCCAGCTGATCTTGCCCTCTGCACCTCATCACTAAACCTCTCCCCTCTCATGCCTTTCCCAAATTGCTCTTCGTCTCAATCTACCTGGGGCTTCCCATCTCCCCTAAAACACCCAACTTTCTCCCAAAACTTGATTCAGACTAGGTAAAAGAAAGGGGAACCTGAGCCTCTTCCACCCTCCCAATGCTAAAGTCTCTCCCACGGGGTACCAGCTAGATCAAGATGCCAAAGCCTCATGTATTTGCGATAACTTTAGACTCAGGCTTCGGACCCAAAAAGGCCCCTAACAACTTAAACCGCTGCTTTCATTAATATCTGACCTTAGAATACTTCCCATTCAATGAATAAATCTTTGAACCCAAGGTCTGCCTGCAAAGAGAAGCTGCTCCCAAATGGGGGCCTCTCCAGCTGGCCGTGCCAGCCCCTTGATGCCAGATAAATAGGTGTACTGTTTAGACTGTTTAGAACCCTCACTCTCTCTCATTGCTGCTGCCCTCCTAGCCCTGCCCCCATCAAAGGGCCAATAGAGGGTGCCCCCCAGAACCCTCTTCTTTTGCCCTTTGGGGGTTTCAGACTGTCCTAAAGGAGGTGCTTGGGAGGGGGAGAGGTGTAGGGAAGGTGGTGACAGGGAGTTGTAGTTGGAGAAATGTCACCACCTGCCTTTGTCACACTCTGGCCATCACCCTGCAGGGCCGAAGGAGGACTCAAAAACAGGTGGCCCAAGAACAAAGGCACTTGCGGAGGAGCTTCAGACATGGGGCAAGACAGACAAAGTCAGCAGAAACATGGCTAAGGAATGTCAGACACACAGATGAAATGGGAGACTAGCAGAGTACCAGTCAGGGCTGATGCTGGTAGCTACTGAGGACAGGACAGTGATCCTGCATTATTCTCAGTGTCCCCTGTGAGCTCTACATATCTCAGTTAACATCTGTTGAATTAAAGTACCAAGGGAGGACACACAGATGCTGGGAGTGAAGGTCAGACAGAGACCTGGGAGTCACAACCTCCTGCCATGGCCCAGAGGTTAGGCAGTGGGGTAGGACCAGTGGGCTGTCCAGCTACTTCCCCCTTGGTAAGGAGGCCCAGGCAGGGCACATTCCCATCTGTGGGGATAGGCCAGGCAGGGGGCCTGGAGCTAGGGGCTGGATAACAGATGTGACCTGAAGAGGAGGTAGGTGAAAGTGCTGAGCCCAGCCCCTTGGCCGCAGCAGGAACTCTGAACTGTTGAATCTTGCTTCCTGACACAACCAAAATGCTCAGTCGAATTCAGGAAGGGGGAGGGGTGCTATTTGTGGATTATCCAGGACTTCTGTGCCCTGGCCACCCTTGGACTTCTAGGAAAACTAGGAGTTGCAGGGGCTAAACCCAGCGGTCAGAGCTTGGGACGGGGGTCCCTGAATGAGGAGGAAGCGGTGGTGGGGCTTTGAGGTTTCTGGAGCAACCCTCGCGTCAAAAACGTCGTGCTTTGCTCGATAAGAAACCTTTTCAGAAAGGGAGAACGTCCCCAGACTCAGAAAGCCGGTCTTCCCCTCTCTCTTCTTCATCTATCCTTTAATTGGGGCGCCCCAGAAAGTCGCAGGCCCTTTGGCTAATCCCTTGATTCCCTATTCGACTCATTCCATTCTCAGACCCCGCCCCTTCGCTCCCACCCGCAACCTCCGCTCAAGCCAGAGCCCCCCGCAGGGAACAAGGAACGAGAGAAACATCCCTAGTCCTTCGGGAGAACCGGCACCCTTGGTAAACGGAGGACGCGCCCCCCTCCCCCACGAGGGGCCCGCGCGCAGTCCCCGCGGGCTCCCGGCCGCGCCGTCGGGGCAGCCGGCTCGGCCCCGCCCGCCCAGCACGCCGAGCGGCCGGGGTGGGGACTACAAGTCCCGGCGTGCCGCGCGCGCGCTCCCCCCTGGGGTTCCGGATGGTGAGCGGCGAAGGTAAGGCGAGCTCGCAGAGGCAGCGGCGGCGGCGGCGGAGACGGAGAGAGGCAGGCAGGCAGGGCGAGGGCGAGAGACGGAGGGAGGGAGCGAGCGAGGCAGACCAGACAGACAGACAGGCGGGCGGGCGGGCGGGCGGGCAGAGCGAGCCACCCGCCAGGCTGCGCTCAGCCCCGCTCGCAGCGGAGAGAGCAGAAGGCAGGAGGAGGGAGGGGAGGAGGAGGGAGGGAGAGAGGGAATCCAGCTACCACCACCCAAAGCCAGCGTCTGCTTTCTGTCCTCATTTCCTTTTCCCACCCAGCTCGGAAAGCAGAGAAAGGCAGAGAGAGCGAGAGATAGAGACAGTCAGAGAGACAGACAGACAGCCGGAGAGCGGGAGGGAGGAGGGCGGAGGAGGAGGAGCAGGAGGAGGACTACGCGGGGCGCGTTCCCTCCCAGGTTTGCAATGGGGGGGTGGGGGCGGGGGTGTCCAGGGCTGTGAGAGTGTGTGCGCGGCGGGGGGAGCGAGGGGGGCGCAGAGAGCGAAGGAGTGATCAAGGTGGGGGGGGGGCGCCGCGGGAGCGGGGGGCCGTGTCCAGCGGAGTTAGCGGCGGAGAATGTGAGCCGAGACGCGAGCCATGCTGTCAGCAACGGCGGGCGGCTCAGGGCTCCTCCACGACTCCTCTCCCCAGCAGCCGGGCGCCCGCGTCGCTGCCGCCGCCGGAAGACTGACGCCCCCCAAAGCCCCTCGCCTGGCTCGGACCCACGGAGCCGGCAGCCCAGCACTCCGGTGAGTGGCGCCTCCTCCCGAGCCCTAGACCCCGCTGGGGACCGGCCGGCCGGGCTCTTTTGTGCAGCGCACCGGGGGGGGGGGCCCGCGCCCCCTCCGCGCGCCCCGGTCCGGTCCGCGGGACCCGGTGGCTGCGGTGCCCGCGGTGCGATCGGTCTTTGTTTCCACCGGGGCCCGCGGCTCGGCTGGGCTCGGCTCGAAGCCTGGCAGGCAGCGCCGGGAAGGGGGAGGGGGAGGTGGACGAGAAGGGGGGGCGGGGAGGGGGGGTTCTCGGGTTTCCTGGCCGCCCCGCAGCTCCCCCGGCTCGGGGGCGAGGTGCGCGCCCAGCGCTGCCGCGCGCCCCCTCCTCCTTCCTCCTCCCTCGGTCTTTGGATTTAAAACTGCAATTTGCTCTCCAGCTTGCTGAGAATGTGGGGGGGGGGAGAACGAAGGGGGGACCGTGGGAGCGGAGAACAAGGCTGGATTTTAGGAACGGCGCTGGGAAAGGGGGAGACTGCGGAGGGAGGAGCCCCTCCCCTCCAACCCCCAAATCCCAAGGTTCCGCTGGTGCTCTGGGAGTTGAGGGGCGGGGACCTAATGACCCGGAGGGGGTGTGGGGCGGAGGAGGGATTTGGGGGTGGCCAGGGCCGGAGGGGTTGGGCCGCGTGCCCGGTTACCTGGCGAACAAAGTCGGCTCACTTTTGCATAAATAAATAAATAATCGCCTATCAATGCGTTTCCTCTGGGGCTCTGATTGAATCGGGTCCCCTCTTCCCCAGGGGGTGGGGTGCTGAGTGACAGCTGTCAGCCCCCTGGGCCGGGAGCTGGGGGTGAATTGCTGAATCCCTGTGCCTTTTGGCTAAGGGCGCCTTCTCCTGCTGGGTCCTGGTCCCCGGGCAGAGCCAGAGGGGCAGGGGGCTGGCTCTGAGTCTAGGAAATAACCTTGTTTCCTGTTCTACAGGAAAAGGGACAGCGACCCAGAGTTTGGGGGCTGGGGATGAGGACTAATGGGAGCTGGAGGGGTTCCCTAGCAGCCTGACCCCCCCAGCCTCCTGCCAGGCGAAGGGGCCAGCTGAGGGAGGAAGGATGTGGGCCTTGCTGGCCGGAGGCGGGAGCTGGGGCTGTCCCTGAGGCGGGCAGCGGGCACAGAGCGGGAGGAGGGAGAGAGAGAGAGAGAAGCGGGGGCGGGAATTCTCTACCGCAGACCCTGGGGGCCAGGGCCAGATGTGGAGGGGTGGGGAGTCCCCCCTCCCTCCTAGCTTGGGGGCCCTGGGGCCGGGCTGGGAGGGGCTGAGCCTGGTGCCCTCGGTTCTGCACCAGCGCCTGACTGGCAGGGCCAGCTGAATTTGGGCCCAGGCGTCACCCTGGGAGGCAGGGCCAGGCTGCACCAGCCTGGTCCCTGAGCACAAGGAGGGACCCTTGGGGGGCCTGTGCCTGTCTGGCTGGGCAGGCGTTTCCCGCCGGACCAGTTGGTGTCAGGCGGGACTTGGCCCCAGCTCCCTGGGCAGAGCTCAGGGTGTGAGGACAAGCTTTGCCTCCGGGTCAGGGTGGCCACATTTTGTCCGCTGCTGCTGCTGGCGGGGCGGGGGCATGTGCCCGGGCCTGGGCAGAGTCCTGCCAGGAGTATTTGGGGTGTTTCTATTGTTGGCTTGTTCCTGTTCCGTGTGGCCCCGTGTGTGTGTGTGTGTGTGTGTGTGTGTGTGTGTGTATAGCTGTGTGAGCTGGGGCTTTTAAGTGAAAGATTACCAGTGTGTCCATCCCCCGCACCCCTGGCTTGGAGGGGGGGCAGGCTGGGTTGTGGTGGTGAGCTGTGGGGGGACCCCCCAGGTGGCATGTGCATGCCGCTTGCCATCTCCCTCCTTGGAGCAGATGTATATTTATTTTTATAGCAATGGAAAATCAAACTGGATAGTAAGTTGAATTCATTTTTTTTCTCCTGCTGTGTCAATAGTTGGAATAACCCCCAGAGACTGGTGAACTTCTTGCCCCAGAGCTCCCTCCCTTCAGAGGTTGCACAGATCAGTGAGGGTGTGAGCTTAGGGGGACCAGTGGGCACCAGTCCAGACCAGTGATTCTTGTCCCTCTTGGTCTGGCACTGGGGCAGGTGCCTGGGTGGGCAGGTATTATCCCCTCCCCACACATCCCCCCTAGGCCCCGGGGTGTTGTCTGGCCTCAGCCACCTCCTTGGTCAGTTCCGAAGCTGTGCCCAAGCCCTCGGGGACGTTCTCCTGGTGGGCTCCCTCCTCCTGCCTGGGCTCCCGGCCCACGTGCTGATATTTATTTTCTGTAGTAAAATCCATTTTTAATGCCGTTACTTTTGAAATAATATAGAGAGAAACAAATGTGATGTGTTTAAGTTGCCCTCTGTGAGTTTTTAATGTGATCTATGGCTGAGGTAGTGATGGAAGGAGCTGTTGGGCTTGGAGAAATTTGGTGTCATAAAGAAAAAGAGCTTGCTGTTTATTACGGTTGCTGGGCTGGGGGGTCTGGAACAGGGTCGGGGGGCAGGGAGCCCCAGCACCCCCAGATGCTGTGGATGGATAGTGTAGCTTCTCAGTTTGGGGGTATGCGCGTTCCAGGGTTATTTCACATTGCTTCCCAGACCTTGACCGGGACGTTGGTGAGGGGGCTTGGGAGTTGGGGGGCTCTGTTAACCCCATTCCACCTGCTTAGGTCTTGGCAGGGAAGCTGCTGGACCCCCTGTTGAGCTAAGTGGAGGTATACTGTTGGGAGGTTGGACTTGGACCCTACTGGAGATTAAGGGATGGGATCTCCACCTGAGGTTGCGGCTGTGCTCCAGACTTGAGGGGCCAAGTGTCCCTGGCTGGAAACTGGGGGGGGGGGGGGGGGGGGGGGCGGGGGGGGCTGCTGCTCTGGACAGGCAGAACCCTAGAGGGGCATTGCTGGTTCTCAGATCAGTCTGGAGCATTGACTTTGAGCCACTCCCTCTACTTGCTTCTGTTTCCCATTGGCTAGGGGCTTTCTCCAGGCTAACCTGATCTCCCTCATTTCCCTTCAAACCCCCTATGTCCCACCCCGAGGCCAACTTTTTTTGTTTGTTTGTTTGTTTGTGGAATACAGAGCTCTGTGTCTCCTGCCGGTCACCCACGACCAGGGGGTGCCGCGTGCCTTCATACCAGATGCCCAGACACTTCTGGTCTGGCTGAGTGAGGTCAAGCAGACTCACTATTACGGGATGGAGCCCAGCTCTGTCTCTGGGTCTCCTGGGTCTCTTGGGACAGCTCGGAAGAGAGGGGAAGCGGGGATGGGGAATGCGGGAGGGAGCAAGGATAACATTGTTGCTAATGCCAGCAGATGGGCCCCCCCAGGGAGAGAGCTAGGGGACCGAGGCGAGGCGACGGGAGAGAGACCCAGACAGCCACGTGCCAGGTGGAGAGAAGGAAAGATGGTGGCAGAAGCCAGGGATGAGGGAGTGAGAAAGCAAACAGTCAAGGGGAAGAGCCAGGATCACAGCCCCTGGAGGTGGGGCCCAGGGGACCAAGAAGGCCTAGGCGTGTGCCATTCCCTACCGCACAGCCCGGAATGAGCAGGCATTGTTTTTGGAGGAGGGACAAGGAAATGTCTCTGGCACGAGGGAGGAGGACAGGTGGAATAGAGAGGGAAAGACTCCCACAGGAGGAGGGAGAATGGGGAGACAGGGGTGTGCCGGGGGGTCACTTGACTAATGGTCCTGCCCCAGGGCAGCGTCTCCCTCTGCCTTCTCCAGATGTCCGGGAACAGAACAGAGTCTCCTCCGGACCTGGGCCCAGGGCCTGAGGCAGGAACAGTGCCCCACAGGTTGCTTGTGCTCCGTGCCAAGGGGCACCTGGGATTTTAAAGGCGGGGAATGTTAGGGTCCAAGAGATGCCAGGGGCATCATCCAGTTGGACCCCCTCACCCATCGTTTGACAGGAGTAAACCAAGTCTAGAGAAGGGAGCCATTTGCCCAGGGTCACAGATACTTGGCCATGCCAGGCCTGGGACCCAGGTTCCTCGCACTCTAGCAGTCTGTAGTTAGAGAATAAGGACAGCTGCAGGGGGCCTCCTGGGTGCAGAGGGGGGCCGGAGCCCCAGAGAGAGGAGCAGGCAGGCACCCTTGTGGCCAGAGCCCCCCCCCCAACCCAGGGGAGGGGGAGGCGCCGCTGGCGGGAGAGAGAGGGAGGGAGTGGGGAGAGGAGGGGAAACAGTGAGTCAGGCTTCCAAGAGCTGAGGATGAGAGAGCCAGGGCTGGGAGGGAGAGGGCAGGGAGGACTGCTCAGAAGCTCAGAGAGGGAGGGGGCCCAGCCGGGGGCAAGGAGAGCTCTAGAGGGAGGGAGCCAGCCTCTGGCCCTGGCCCAGCGGTCGGGCTGTGTGGAGGGAGCAGCCAATATGGACTTTGCTCTTGGTAGGTCAGCTTCCCTTTCTTTCTCTGTGATTCCACGCCAGGGTCTCAGGAGGAATAACTGTGCCCTCCCATCCCTTCCTCAGTTTCCCCATCTGTTGTGGGACTGTGGGATTTGGACTGTTCTTGGAGAGGGAATAGGGGCACAGAGCAGACTGGGAGGGTACTGAGGGATGTCACCTCTAGCTGCTGGTTGGGTGCTAGAGGTATTCTTGGAGGCTGCCACCAGTGCAGGGTAGGGCGCGTGTCTCTGGGGTCGGCTCCTTCTTGAGTCCTCTGAGTTGCTGGGTGGGAGAGTGGGGGTGGCAGGCCATGAACTCTAGGGTACACTCTGCGCGCGTATGTGCGTGTGCGTGTGTATGTGAGAGAGAATAAGGTGCTGGTCTGGCAATGCTGGGTGGGCTACCTGGGGCCTCTCAGGATGGCGAGTGCCTAGACAGGATCAAGGTCCCCACATGTCCAGAACCAACCTCCACTTGGGGGGGGGAGATACTCCTATATCCCCCCTATATCCCTATGGGTCAGAGGCTCTGGAGAAGCTGGGAGGCGGGAATGGCCCCTGTGGGAGCTCCATATGCCTAGAGCTAGAACCAGAACTAGAGCCATCCCCAGGGACTGCCTGGAAGGGAGGAGAGAAGGACCCCCCTCCCACCCAGCTGACAAGAAACCAGGAGCTCTTAGCCCCTCCTCCCAAGGCCTGGCACCCCCCCCCAGCCCCTCCCTCCTGGATCCCAGCATCTCTGCCATTGGCTAGGGGATAAGGAAGGTGGCCACCGAAGATCCGTCTCCTGCAGGGCCTAGCTTTGGGGGGGAGGGGGCACTGGTGAAGTGAGGCCCCCGGCCTCCCCCCTTACCTACACATGCACAAACTCAGCTTCAGTGAGGCCCTGCTTTCTCTCCTCTTTCTGCTCTGGGGTCCTTGGCCTGGGAGCCCAGAGGAGGGGCTGCTTCTGCAGCTGGCTGGCCCCGAACTCCCAGCTCAGCCCAGCTGCTACCGAAGCTTCCAGAAGCTGCAGCTCTGCATCCCCTCCCCACCCCCCTGAGCCAGGAGAGGCCTTTGCTGACCTGGGGGAGGGTACCTTGGGGAGCGAGTGGGCACCCTTAGAAGGACTAACACAGACAACCAGACAGATGGGTGGTGGAACAGATGGACAGAGACACCCACGCACAGGCAGACGGAGAGAGACGGACAGATGGACCAGGACAGGGAGAGACGGACAGACAGAGGTGCTGGCAGAGAGAGGAGGAGTCAGAAAAATGGAAGGGCCTGGGGAGAGAGAAACAGACAGAGAGACTGAGACATGGAGACACGGAGATCCCAGAGGGGAGACAAGGTGACTGAGATAGGAGGAGGAGAGACTCGGGGAGAGGGTGAGAGACAGGAAGAGATAAAGAAAGGGGAAACCCAGACAGAGAAAGAGAGAGAGGAGAGGCAGAGAGGCTTGAGACTACAGACCACAAACAGGGATTTGATGAGAATCTGGAAGGTGTTTTCTCCTGCTTCCCTCCCCAAACCCCTGGGCCAGCCAAGTCTCCATTCCTTCCACCCCCGGCTCAGTTTCCAGCTGCTAAAGAGGTCAGAGAGAAAGAGAGAGAACAAGAGAGGGAGAAGCACGCAGAGACCCCTCCTCCCTGCTCTTTTTGTTGCAGAGGGAGTTACTAGAGCAGTTTTCCCAGCCCTGACCCCTACTCCAAGATGGACATATCTCTTGTGTCAGAAAACATCACACTCACCACTCACTGGGTGTCTCCTTGTGTAAATGCACTCCCGTATTCATACCTGTCCGCACAGACCTTCACACACACATACACACACACTTTATGACGTGAGTCTCCACCCTCACACTCATCCCACATCTCACAAGTGTAACTGGGGAACGCATACCTATGCTTCCTTATCCCTAAAGGTGGTGACACACATGCTTCGTCATGGGGTCTCAGGACCTGCTGACACACATGCACACACAATCACACGTTCACACATACAGTGGCAGTCACACCAGAGCAGGGGGAGGGCTCTTTCTGGAGGTGAAGATCAGTGTTCCCAGGTGTCTGGGTAGGGGTGGTATGTCCTCCTGCTCCTTCCCAGCTGGTGGGGGCCCTGTCAGCCAGTGGGAGCCTTCCTAGGGAGCTGGCGGGTGGCTTGAGTGATGTGGAAGAGCCATTTGAGAGTTTGTGAGGGTGAGCGTGTGCACCTACGGACACGTGCACGCACGTACAGGTGCAACGTGGCGAGTGTCTGTTACGGCGTGCGTGAGAAAGAGATGATCGCGTGTGAGGTGGGGTGTGGGTGGGACAGGGAGAGCCAAGGTGCGTGGAGTGTGTGGGTGTACGTGTGCTAGCTCCTGGCCGGGCATGGACGTGCGGACGGGTGTGTATGTCACAGGTGTAGTGGGGGTATATACACCAGGGTACAGGGCCCTGGCGGTGAGCTGCGTGTGTGTGTGTGTGTGTGTGTGTGTGTGTGTGTGTGAGGGTGCAGTGTTAGGCAGATGTGAAGGTGGGGGTGTGTGTGTGGGTGTAGGCAGTGTGCGTGTGTGAGGGGTGGTAGCTCCTGGGTGAGGCTGTGAGCTCGCAGCCAGGGTTGGAGGGCTGTTTTCCAAGGCCAGGACGCTGCTTGAACAGAGGCCGTCAGCATGAACACATGCGAAGGGGCTCGGAGGCTCACAGTTGGGCACTGACCCACACAGACGCACAAGGACAGACATACCCGCCCCTGTCCTCCCTCTTCCTCTCTCCTGGCGTCAGTGGTTTTCAAAGGAGCCTCCATGAGGACTGTTTGCTGTGCAGTTCCCCCCACCCCCCAGCCTGTGCCTCTTCAAACACAGTGATGCCCTCCAGGCAGCTTTGTGGAGGCTCCTGCCTCAACCATCTGAAGGCAGATGGGTGGGTTGAGATCCGCTGCTGCCCCCCAGGGAGCGAGGAGGCGGCTCTGCTCCTCTGGCCTGGGCACGGGCTGAGACAGATGGACGAATCCCCCCCGTTCTCCACACCCACACACAGGGTCTGGGGGTGGGCAGGCACCCCCCCCAGAAGAGGGGTTCTAGCAGGCAGCCCCTGAGCAAAGGCTAGGACTCTGTGCCATCATCTCCAGGGGCACCTCCCCTCACCCTGAGCCCCATCACGTGTCCGAGCACAGGGACCCAAGTGTGGCCCCTAACACCTGAATATACAGCTGCTCCGCCTATACCCACAGCTCCAACACCCCAAACACACAACTGCTCCGTCTACAAACACACAGCCCCGACACTTCCCCATACGTCCGCCCTTCTGACACCCAGCTGCCCCATATACACACATAGCCCCAGCGTGCCCGCAAACACACAACCACCATACACCTTCCCACCCAGACACATCGTTACAGCCCTGGTAACGAACCCAAACCCAGATTTTATGATCCCCAGCATACACTCAACACACACACACACACACACATACACACACATACATATCAACTCCCTCTTCAACCCAGCACCTCCATGGACACACCCAGGACCCTAGAGCAGCCCTAATACCTTCCATATACTCAAGCTCTCAGAGCACGAACACCTCACCGGACACACACACATAGACTCTGCCTACAGCCCCAGCGTTTCCCCCAGCTGCAGCCCAGCACCACCCCAAACACACCAGCCCCTACACCTTTCCAGACACACAGCCTCCCCCGCCATCACACATACGCACACTGCCCACTCAACACCCGCTCAAACAAGAAGACCCTCTTCAGCCCCACCATTAACCTCGAACACAGACATAGCTTCAGTTCTGGTATACTTCTAAACAGATAACGTCCCCCCAGCTTCTCGTACTTTCCCAGGTGTGCACATGCACGCCCCCCCACAGACCCAGCACTTCAACAGGCTGTCCTCTGTATGTCCCCAGCAAGCCCCAGCTCCAGTCCTTTCCTTGGCCATCTAAGGGCCCAGGGACAGCCCCACACCTCGCCAAGCACACAGTGACAACCAGCCTCAGTGACAACCCTGTGCCCATTCACCCCTCAGGAGCTCACAAGCAGCTCTGCCCTGCCCCCCTGGGCCCCCTGCCTCACCCTGCCACATAGCCCAGCTCAGTTCCTCTGCAGCTCTCATTCCCAGCCCCACACCTACCAGCACACCTCCCCCCACAGCACTCTCCATCACAGCTCCCCCCCACCTCTTCTCGGGGTCCCCCTCCCCCAGACACCCTCCCAGCCAGCCTCAGCCAGCCTTGCACACACACTTGCTCGCTCTTATGTGCTCCCTCTCCTTCCCTGCTGTCCAGTCCTCCCCCACTTCCCAGAGCCTCCTCTGCCTGGGGAGGCGTCTCCGCCCCCTTCGCTGCCCCAGGCCTTTCATTCCTGGACAGTGAGACTGTACATCTGGTTCAAAGCTGCCCCACCCAAGACCCTGTGCTCTGGGCACCCTGGCCTGGGCTTTGGGGGTTTGGGGCCTCTTTGGGGGCTCTTGGCACCTGGTCGCCCTGGTCTCTCAGCCAAGAACTCTGAGTACCCAGCCCTGCCGTGGCATGTATGTTGGGGGGGTGGGGGGCTTTACCCCCAGCCTGCACATTCTCAGGTGCTTGCCAACCTGCCCCCCCACCCTTGGCTTACCTGAGAGGGGCATTGGGTCTGGGCTTCAGGGAGAGAGATGGGTGAGGTGTTCGCTTGACATGCTCCCCACTCCCCCCCCCATCTGGGCTTCGGGGCTTGGTCTCCCTGGGAGTCAGTTCCGACAGTGAAGGTTACTTTACTAGATGCATGATTTTAAACGGAATCTCCACCATCTGTTCCACCCCCTAATTACAGATGCACAGAATCCGCCTCAGAGGGCAGCGTGAGGGGAGTGATTTAGAGGCTGAGCTGCTTCTGCCTGCATTAGGGCTGGGGAGATTGGGGGGGGGGGCTCTGGGTATTGCTCACAGCCCCCCACATCCCATCTCTTTCCCAGAGGCCCCTCATGCCTCTTCTTGCTGGGGAAAGGCTCAAAGAAAGTTTCCCCCTATCCCCAAGACCTGAAAGAGGCAGCAACTGCAATACCGAGGGAGGGGTCCCCAACATACCACCTGCATCCCAAGCCCCAGGTCCTGGGATGCCGGCTCCATTAGAGCCTTAAAAAATTCAGTGGATCGATCTCCTGCCTGCTTCTTTGCCCTGGGGAGCCACAGACTCTGGCCTGGCCCAGCTGTCTGCCCACCCCAGGGGTAGCAGGGATTGGTGAGGCAGAGCGGGGGTCAGAGCGGAGGTGGGGGCAGCTGGGTTCTGGCAGCAGAGGACATGGACAAGCATGCCAGGACCCATCAGGTGTGTTCGCACGTGTGTGCCCATCCGCCTTGGCGCCGCTGGCACGCCTGACCCCAGCTTGAGCCGTGCTCTGTGGGGCTAGACCAGCACTGGGGGCCGGAGGGGATGGGCCGGGGCCTCAGGGTTCCAAGGGGCATCGGGCTACATACGCTGTGAGGACTGGTCCACCTTTGCCCGTAGGTGCCAGGGACCTGGCCCCCAGCCTGCTTGGTGGTGGCAGTGACGGGCACGCTGCGGTAGACGCTGGAGCATTCACTGCAGGGAGAAAGGGAGCGAGGTTGGGCTGGAGGAATTTTAAAGATTGCTGCAGGCAGGAGGGTCTCTGGAACCCCGTGGAGCGGGCAGTCATGCAGAAGTAATCCTATCGCCGCCTGCCTGGAGGAGTGGAGGGGAGAGGGGGCAGGGAGGGGAAGGATGGAGCCCCTGCCCCAGCCAGCTGTGGAGGGCGCCAAGGACCCCAGGGGCCTTCCCTGAGGAGGCACCTTGTCTTCTCCATGCCACTGTGGCATGTGCCCCCTGGAGGGGCAGCGCCACAGCTGGTGCTCAGCTCCCAGCTCTGGGTATTATAAATAATGCAGCTCGGAGGTGGCGGCCAGCGCAGCCCCCGGTCACCTTGGGTCGCCCAGTGTGGCGCCTGCAGCTGCCAGTCCTGTGGCAGAGCCCCTCTCCCTTCCAGCCTGCTCCTCCTCTTTTGCTGTGTGAGCTTGGGCCAGAGGCCCAGCCTCTCTGGGCCAGGGCCGGGGCAGCGGAGTGTGGAAGAACCCAGAAAGGCCTGTCCTTTTGTCCCACCCCCTGGCCCTCACAGGTTAGCTGGTAGCTGGCTCAGCCAATCCAGGCCGGGGAGGGCTGGCCCGCTCTATCGGGGCCTCACCCATTCTGGCTCCTCCATTTTGCAGATGGAGTCACCGAGTCCAGAGAGGGAAGGATGGCCAAGGCCAGCCAGCTGATGAACCCCTCCTTCCTGCCCCATTCTGCTGTCACTCAGGCTCTTCTCAGCCTCGGCTCAGCTAAGAGCAGGGCCTGGGGGGGAGGGGGGAGGGTGGGCGGGGGATGTTTGGGAAAGTGGTTGCGGCTGAGAGGTTGCCATGGCGATGCTGCAGGATGCCGAGCTGAAGTGGGGGTCCTACAGGGTCTCTGGGGCCCCCAGCTCCACACCCCTGTGGTCTTTTCCTCCCCATCTCCTGTCCCCCACCCAGATGCCTGTCAGGCGGCTTCGGTGACAGGCCGGGTGGGTGACAGGTGGTGCAGGTGATGGGCTGGGTGGGTGACGAGCTGGGTGGGTGACAGGTGGTGCGGGTGCGAGGCAGGCAGGTGACAAGCTGGGTGGTGACGGGCCCTGCTGATGACAGGCAGGGGGTGTGGTTGGCGAGGATGCCGTCTCCTGGCCGCTGGCCTGTTGCAGCCCCCCACCCTCATGCGTGTGCACACACATAGACTCTGGGCACAGAGCTTGGGGCTAAGATACTAATGAGGTTTATTACGTGTGGAGGGGCAGGTGCCCAAGCTCACTAATGAGAGGCCTTTAACAAATAGGGGAGACAGCTGGGGGTTTCGAGGAATTTGGCTGGCCCTCCTGAGCTGAGGCCCTGGGGGTCCCAATCTGGCTGGAGGATGGCTCATTCTCCAGCCAGGTTGGGACCCCTCCTCCCCTCCCCCGAGGCTGCTTGGGTTTATGTTAGTGCTACCACGATCCTGATAGTTACCATCGTTCAAGCATTTGATCCGCTGCACCAGACGCTTACGTGCATTTTCTCCTTTCAACTCAACCAGTTACTGGAGGGAGGCCCTGTTACCCATTCTACAGATGCAGAAACTGAGGCTGAGAGAAGGCAAGGGACTTAACGAGGTTTCTGGTGCAGCTGGAATTTTAATTCAGGTTTTTCTGTCCCAGAGAACATGCCCTTAACCACCCTACCAGTAAAACTCAGGTCTTGGTCCAGACTCAGACCCTCTTTTAGGGCCTCAGTTTTGCTCTTTTGGAAAATGGATGTGTGGTGGAGGGGTAATCACCATAAGCTCATCAGCTCCGACTTGGGTGGCTTCGGGGACTCCCCCAGGTAGCTGCCCCAGTCTCACCCCATGTGGCCCAGATTCTGGACTGGAGAGAGGGCAGGGCTAAGCGGTGAGGGAGCTGAGCTGAAGAGGGGACACCTGGGATGTGTGAGCCACTTCCTGCATCATGCGGTGGGGAGGCTGAGGCCTGGAGAGGAGCAGCAACCGCCCCAGGTCACACACCCTGTGAGCTGGAGGCCCCCGTGGGATCCTAGGTCTCCTGGCCTCTTGAAAGGGCGGGGCTGGGTGTGGTGTCTTGGCTGGGAGGCTGCCTCCTCCTGGGCCCCACCCACCAGCCTTAGCTTCCTCCCTGGAGTTGGTGAGCCCCCAGCTCCTAGGAGGGTGTGGGGGGCTGTTGGCGGCCTCTTTAGGGCCATGCCCCCTCCCCATCAATCTGGGTCCCTAGTGTCAGTTGAGCCCCTCCCTTTGGAACCCATTGGGGTGGAAACTCCCTGGCAACAGCTGATGGATGGGTTAGGGCCCTGACATTGGCCTGGGGCCACAGCATGACCCTGGAGGGACCAGGCTGGGGCTGGGGGCTTGGAGGGAAATTTAAGAGAGAAGAATTAGGCTCATAAATCTTGGAGCAACTCAGTTCTCCTCCTCCTCGACCTTAATCTCTTACCAAACCTGCTCTCCAGCTGTACATCCAAGGCTGGGGGTTGGGGGATTCCACCTTCCCATTCCTTTTACCCTCCAACTGATGCTCAGCCCCTCCTGAAACCATACCCCCAATAGGGAAGAAAGAGTTGCAGCCAACCCTGCTGTTGGGCAGGATTAAGACCTTGTGTGTCCATACTAATGGATTTGGCCTCTGATTTATAGTGGCAGGTAGGGCAGAGGGCTTCAGTGCCTCAGTTTCCCCAGCCTTGAGTTTGAAATCCTCTCTTGGTGCCTGTCCACTCAATCAGGAAGGAGCATTAAGACCGAGAGGGATTTTGCAGCTGCAGGACACATGGCCCTGTCCTCAGAAGCCCCAGTCTGAGATGAGAAGCGCAGCCCTGGCCTTGGGAGCCCTCAAACCCAGAGGTGAGGTCTAGAACCCAGGCTGGGCGTGTGCTGAGGTTCAGGTGGGGAGTGGGTGGTGCTGGGTGGCTGTCCTGTGACGGCCTTCTGAAGCAAAGGCTGTGGCGAGGGGGAGGCCAGAGGATGGGGAGTGGTTTGCCTAGGGGCTTGGAGAGCCATCTTTGGTTGGTGGGGGAGCCTGGAAGTGTCTGGCTTTCCCACAGCCTTGGGCAGCAATAAACTGGAGTTCTGGGGGCCCTCCTGGCTCCCCAGGGAACCCACTGCTGCCTGGCCCTGGGGACCCAGGCGTCCTGGCGGGTGAGGGCGGGTCTCCAGCAGGCGCCCTGCCAAACCCCGCAGCCTGCTCACCAGGAATCTTGTTGCTGAGAGATGGAAAATCCCGGCCGGGCCTACAGCTCATCCCTCCCCTCCGGGAGGAGGAGGGGCCCAAAGATTCCTTCCTGCATTTCCCCCCTCCCATTTGGGGCAGGGCTCTCCTTGGTAGTGGGTGGGGCTGGGGGGCCCAGGACAGGCCTCTAAGGCTCTCAGTCACATGTCCTGGAGTCCAGCCCAGCCCAGCCCAGCCCGCAGTGGGCACCAGGGCACTCTGGAGGCAGAATGGGCCTGGTGCGGCTGAGGAGAGGTGGGGGTGGGGTGCTGAAGCCAGAGGGGGCCTGGATGGGGGCCGAGCCTGGCCCTGGCCCCACTGGCTCCCCCAGGGCGGAGGGTGAAGAGTTGGTTCTCTCCTTGGACAGGAAGACGAATGATCCCATTATGGGAGCGTGATTTTATTCCACGTGTCACGGAGTCTGAGATTAACTTGCTCACCAGTCTGTGACAAACCCCTCACACCCAACACACACACACACACACACACGCACAGAGACACACATATCCTTGGTCTCACGAACGCACATCCCACAGGCACAGATAAACATTTCCACGATACAACACACAGCAGAGTCTCACATACAGAGACACAAGAAAACACACACACTTAGATCTAGACCCACAGCCTCAAAAGCACAACATTCCCTCACACCAAGGCCACACAGACCCACGGCGACAAAAAGGCAGTCCCGGGGGATGCTGGCAGCCCTACTTCAACAGGCACAGAGCAAGGACGCACAGTGCCCCGTAGACACAGATAAACTTAGACACACATGAACCCAGACACAGTCACGCGGCCAGGCGTAGACCACCAGCCGCACACGCGGAGACAAAGACAGGCAGGGACACACGGCCGGCGGTGCGCACACAAGCACAGGCGTGCACCCCCGGCCACAGACAAAGACAGATAAATGCCCAGAGGTTTTGCTGTGGACAGATGTAGGGAGCACGCACATCTGGGCCTCCTCGACCTCCTTGCCCGGGGACATGGTAATCTGGCGCCTGTGGCTCCGGGGGGGGGGGGGGGGGGGGGGGGGGGGGGGGGGATCTCTGAGGAATCTCTCGGTCGGAGCCCCCCACCCTGGGCCCGGGGCCAGCCCCCACCTCTGGCACAGGGCCCGTGGCCGAGGCCGTGGCAGCCACACCCTCAGTAGAGCCGCGCCATCTCTTACCCTGCCCGCCCGTTGGACACACACAGGCACGCCGTCTCCCCCTGCCCAGGCTTCCACCCCCCCCCCCCCACGCAGAGTTTCTCACTCGCCCCCCCCCCCTCAGGTGTCCCCTTCTTGCCCGTTGGCTTTCTCCGGCACTCCGCGCCCTCCAGCCCGAGCACACATGCACGAGCTCCAGCACCTACACCCACAACCCTCATGACACACACCGCCACCTTTTCTCCCACAGAGCCACCAACACGGCACAGAGGCTCCCCTTCCCCCGCACCCTCGCCCTCTCACACGGACCCCCACAAGCGCCCATGCGTGCGCTCCTTTACATCCTCACCTCCTCTCGCACAGACTCATTCACAAACGTGACACACACACACTCCCCGACACACACCCTCACCGCCTTCTCACATGTGAGCGTGCGCGCACACACTTTCAGAGCCTCCCTCACACCGTCGCTCTCCTTCCTCCGTCTCTCACAAACACTCCCTCTGCCAAGACTGTAGCTCTGCTGCAGAGCAGCCCCTGACAGTGTTTGTCACTGTTCCCCACTATGGCCTTGGCCTTCCTGGCCTCCGTCCCTTCCCCTCCACCTCCAGCCCTGGACACTGTGGCCTTGTATTCTTCTGTCATTGCCCGGTTTAGCCAACAATTGCACACGGAGCATTCAGTCAGCAGTGCTGATTGAGCCCTGATTATTGGTTAAGCATTGGGGGCACTGGTGACAGCGGTCCTTCCCTCATAGAGCTCTCAGTTTTGTGACCAGTTTGTTTGTTGCTGATCTCACCTGATGAAATTTTAAGGTAACCCTTGATCTTGTACGTTGAGGGATGTGTAGGAACTCACAGGAGGAAAAAGAGAGGGGAGGTGTTCCAGACAGAGGGAACAGCATATGCAAAGCCTGGAAGTAAATCAAGGTATGGTATGGCAGGAACACGGGGCGGTGTTGAGCCTAGAGGAGAAGCAGCGTAGAGGCCAGATGTCCCAGACTTTAGATGCCTTGCTCACAGGTTTGGATTTTGTCTAGTGGGCCACAAGGACTCATGGGAAGTCTTTAGGGACAAGACAAGGTGGGGAGAGACTAGAGGCAGGGAGGCTAGTTGGGAGGCTTGAGGAGTCCAGATGGGAGATGATGGTGGTCTGATCTAGAAAAGGCAAGTGGGATGGAAGAGTAGACTCCTTGAAGAGCAAGGACCGGTGACATCCCAGTTCTAGAGCTGTGACCTCAGGAAGGTCCCGCAACCTCTAAGCTGGGCCCATCAGGTGAGGATGGGACAGTACAGGAGCCGGGCTGGTAGGAAATGCCCAGTCAGTGATAGCCACTGTTGTCCGTAGCAGTAGGGCGTGGGGGACACCGAATGAGGAGGCGATTTCGTGAGCACCTACTGCGTGCTAGTACCTAGTACCATGCCAGGGGCTGGGGCCCAGAGGTGAGGTGGCCCGCGGCTCTGGGTAGTTCACACACCTGATAACCACAGGAGACGGGGGAGGGCTGAGCATGGGGGTGAAGGCAAAGCACCCTGGAAGATTACAGGAGGATGAGGCAGCACCTGGCAGGGTCTGGGTGGCTCGTGGAGGAACTGGCGTTGAGCCAGACCCTGAAGAGGCTGGTTGAACTTGGGCAGGCAGAGGTGGAGGGAGGAGCTTCAGGTTGAGGGCACCATGTGGATAACAGCCCGAGGGCAGGCCAAGGAGTCTAATCCTTGTGTGAGACATAAGACTGGGGAGTCTTGGGGTGGGATTATGGAGGAGAGGCCTTGGTGGCCAGGCTGCGGGGTGGTCAGCATGGGGTTCATTTGTGGTGGTGACGTGGAATGGGCCCATGAGAGACTCTGCTCCAGGCTCTGCTGCTAAGCCATTGGGTGACCTCAAACAAATGCCTTTCCCTCCTTGGACTCAGTTTCCCCATCTGTGTGATGAGGTGATCAGTCTTGTACTGGAGGGGATTTCTGGTATCCCGTCTCAGGGGTTGGCCTAGTCAGCTTTGTAGGGCATTTTCTGCGCCTCAGCAGCGCTTTCTTCCTGAGCATTCTGAGCGAAAGAAAGGAGCAAATCGAGGGATTCCCCAGACAGATTTGGGGCCCTCTGAGTGAGGGGCCAGGAGCTTAGCATGGAAAAGAGGCATTTTTGCCAGGATCTGACTCCGAGTCCCAGAGGTAACCTAGAAGAGAAGGCCAAGGTCCCTCTTCCCTCCTGCCCTGACCCGCGCAGTGATAGATGTGGGCCATGTGCCCAGGAGGGCACAGTGCCCAATCCCTGGCCCAAGGGGTGTCAGGACCCTTCCTGCCCACTAAGGGAGGAGCAGGGCTGGAATTCAGGAATGTGGCCCAGGGCTTGGAATCCCCTGGGGCTGAGGAGCCAGGAGGCCCATCTCAGGGTGGTGGAGGCAGGTAAATGCCTGTGGGTTCTGCCATTGATATTTGGGGTCGCCAGGAGTTGTGGTATAAGGCAGGTTCTGGTGACAACCCCCCCCCCCCGCCCCGTACCCTGGATCCTAGCTGCAAGGGGCCCTTTAAGCATCTCACCTGTGAGGTGGGGCTGGTAGAGAATTAATTTCCTGTGCTATTTTAATTTTGCTGTATTTAATTTGCTGTTTATTTTAATTAATTAACGGCGGGTAATCGTCTATCCTAACTTGCTGCCGCAGGCTCCTCTTACTTCTTAGGGGTGGAAGGCCAG
Source organism: Phoca vitulina (assembly GCF_004348235.1). Classification (NCBI taxonomy): domain Eukaryota; kingdom Metazoa; phylum Chordata; class Mammalia; order Carnivora; family Phocidae; genus Phoca; species Phoca vitulina. The sequence goes on from NW_022589705.1 coordinate 80,630,892, forward strand.
GCCAGGTGATTGCTCAGTTAGAGATGGGGTGAGGGGGAGCCCTGGAGGCGTGTCCCTTTTCGCCTTTGCCCTTCTCAACCCTGGGGTCTTCTCCACTCTGCCTGGCTCTCCTCCAAAGGGCCCTCCCTTCCCTCCCTCACTTGTGGTCCCTCCTACTCCTCCCTCCCCTCTCCCCAGTATGGCTTCAGGGCTCCCTGTGCAGTAACTTGGTGAAGAGAGGCCTGACACAAGGCCCCTGCCTCCCCGCCAAGCAAATAGATTTTAATGTCATAGTGTGGTGGTTTAAAGGATAGGGAGCTTGGCTTGCAACCCAAGCAGTATTAGGGGCTGGTTGGGGAAACTTTCAAAGGGGATCTGCTTTTTTAATGGCAGGCCCCTTGCCCATTCCAGTGCTCAAACAGTACACCCATCAGGCCTGTAGGACGCTAGCATGTCCACCCCCCTGTGAACACATCTTTGGCATGTTTTCAGTCATTGGTTAATCTCTAGGATGGACTCTCTAGGGGAGGATGATCCCCCGTAGAGATGAGGAAATGAGGCTCAGAAAGGCTAAGTGACTTGCCCAGGGTCACACAGCAACTAGGAGAAGCAGGGCCTGGATTCTGGCTGCATAGAAAGAGTTAACAGTTGGAGGGAGGGGAGGGGAAGTGGCTTGGGGATTAGGGTAGGGGGTATTAGGATCAGGAACTGGGGTCCTCTGGCTTTGGAGGCTGTGGGGAGAGGAGGAGTGGGTCCTTGCCACAAGGGGCTTCCCGAGGTATGAGGTCTCAGCTACCTGCTCCCATTTCCTTGTGTGTCTTCAGTTGTCTGTTTGGAACTGGGGTTTGCTTTGTCACTCGCACTGTACCCTACCAGGGGGACCCTTCCATGGCTAGTTGGAACCCTACTTTTATTTAACAAACACTTACATAGCATTTACCATGTTCCATGCACTCTTCTAGCTTTATAGGTAGATATTCATTTAATCACCTAGCAGCCCTATTATTATCATTCTTATCTTCCATATCAGAAAACCGAGGCTTAGAAAGGTTAAGTAACTTGCCCAAGGTCCCATAGCTCGTACCTGGTGGACAGTCTTTGAACTTGGAACACTGGGATCCAGAGTCCTTGTTCTGAACTACCATACTGCCCTGCCCCCCCCCCCACACACACCTGCTGTAGGTGGGAGATAGGAGCCCTGAATTCCCTGGAGATGGCAGCTTGGGGGAGCCTCTAGCCTAAGTTTAAAGGGAGATCCAGGGGCGCCTGGGTGGCTCAGTTGGTTAAGCGACTGCCTTCGGCTCAGGTCATGATCCTGGAGTCCCGGGATCGAGTCCCACATCGGGCTCCCTGCTCAGCGGGGGGTCTGCTTCTCCCTCTGACCCTCTTCCCTCTTGTGCTCTCTGTCTCTCATTCTCTCTCTCAAATAAATAAATAAAATCTTAAAAAAAAAAAAAAAAAAAAGGGAGATCCAGCCCCACCCTCACCAACCCCAAGTCTGCTAAGACCTGTTCTGTGGTGGAAGCAGTCAGAACATCAGGGTGGGCCTGGCTGGGAGATTCAGATCAGCTATTGGGAAGCCTCCTGTGGGGCCTGGATTACCTGCTGCAGTGCTGGCTGGGGTGGGGGGACGACAGTGAAGGTGGGCCTCAGACTGCACCCTCAGAGACTTCTTCTGGAAGTTTTCTGACTGGAAAAACAAGGCAGGTGTGTCTGAACAGCTACCCACAGTTGTATAAGACAACAGGGGAAAAACATCACAAAACGTGATGCAGAGGAAAAGAGTTTTGAGCTTTAAATCCTGTTACTTGACACCTTTCTGAGCCTCAGTTTCCCCATTGGTCCAGGGGAAATAAACATGGCATTGACTGGAGGATTTTATGAGGCTCACATGAGATAAAGTATGAAGGGTTTGAGCTCAGGAGTGGGGGCTTGGTGAACATCCATCTCGATGCTAAGGTCCAACTTCTGGAGAAGGAAAGGGTCCCACCCCTGCGGCTGCCATTGGAGCAGAGCAAGATGGGAACAATGAGGATGAGGAAGGCTTTGAGAGTTTCATCTTTGGAGTCTGGCTGCTTGGGTTTAAGTCCCAGACATGCTGAGTCATTTACCCTCTCTGGGCGTTGATTTCCCTGTCTGTAAAATGGGTATTATAATTGCGCGCCCCCCCCCCCGCACTGGGTGTTGTGAGTATTAAACTAGTTAATTCATGTATTCAGTAAGCAATATTGAGCACCTACTAGGTGCCAAACATATTGCTACTCACTGCAAATAATAAGTGGTCAATACATGTTAGCAGTCTTACTGTTATCATCATTCATATTGGGGGTGGCTATTTAGAGAGGGGGCTGAGGCTTTTAGAACAGAGATGAGTGACACAATAAAATACTATAGAAGTAGTAAGAGGCTGATTTATTACTGAGCGCTTACTATGTTCCAGGCACATTAGCTCCTGAAGCACGTACTTGTATTGTCCCCATTTTGCAGGTAGGAAACAAGTTCAAAGAGGTGTAGCGACCTGCCCAGAGAAACACAGCTAGTAAGGGGTAGAGCTGGAGATTGAGAGACTCAGAAGCCAGGCTCTTAATCACAAAGCTATAAACCTACTTAAGAGATGTGTAGGGTGGGGGCAGTGATCCAGCAGAGGAAGGAGGGAGAAACCTTGCCTGGAGAGGGATAGAAGTGAATGAGGCCTCCAAATGCAGGAAACAGTGAAGGAATGGACCAAGTCAGCATATGATCCGCCAGTGGTTTTTCCCAGCAGTAAACAAGGTAGGAGCTCAGGGAAGGGAGCAAGTGAAGAACGGAAGAGGTAGACCGGAAGAGGTGGGTCTTGAGAAATGGGCACAATGGAAAGAAATGGGAAGCCAGCTCAGTCCAGGTGGAGCACACTGTATGAGCAAAGGCCCTGAGGTGAGAATGAGCAGCTTGGCTTAGGGCTGAGAAGTGGAGGAAATGGCTAAGAGAGGTCAGAATGAGGGTTCGGAGGACTCATGGCCTCAGGGGCAGAAGGAGAGTGACAGCCCCAGGGAAATAGGGAGGGTGACAGATTCAAGAGGCTTAGCTAATGTAGAAATAGAAATAACCCCCCATCTGGACAGGAAATAGAGCATAGTGATCAAGAGGGCAGGCTTTGGAGTCAAATCCTAGCCGGGCTGCTTCCTACCGTGTGATCAGAGCAAGTCATTGAGGTCTCATTTTCAAAAATGAGGAGTAATGAAAGTACCCATCTGAGATGGAATGATCGTGAGAAGTGGTTAGCACAGTGCCTGGCACATGGGGAGCGCTCGATTCATTCATTCATTCATTCATTCATTCCTCAACTACCAAGTGCACACTCAGTGGCAGGTACTTTTCTAGGGCGCACAGCGGAGAACGAAGTAGATAAAAATCCCTGCCCTCAAGGAGCAGACATTTAGGAGGGTGAAACAACACAAAAAGAAGTAAAATACATGGTGTGTGAGATGTTGCTAAGTACCAAGGAGAAAAATGAAAGCGGGAAAGGGCTTGGGGAGGGCCAGGGTTGCGGGGTGATTGCAGTTTTAAATAAACTTATAAATGAAGGTTATTGTTAGTATTGTTCTTAAGCAGGTTTTAGTCAAAAAAGTACCTTCCAGGGTGCCTGGGTGGCTCAGTTGTTGGGCGTCTGCCTTCGGCTCGGGTCATGGTCCCGGGGTCCTGGGATTGAGCCCCGCATCGGGCTCCCTGCTCGGCGGGAAGCCTGCTTCTCCCTCTCCCACTCCTCCTGCTTGTGTTCCCTCTCTCGCTAGGTCCCTCTCTGTCAAATAAATGAATAAAATCTTTAAGAAAAAAAAAAGTACCTTCCAACCTATAAGGCATTTTTCCCTCATAAGAATTACTCAAGGTGTTAGGTGTTGCTGTCCCCATTTTATAGATGAGGACGTTGAGGTTCAAAGAGAAGAATCTGACCCAGGAGTCATAACTCTGAGGACAGTGCTGACTCCCTAGGACTCCCAGTGACAAGGGAGTGTTATTCCTGAAACTCTAGAGGACAGAAGGCTTAACGGGGGAGGATATGAGCAGTGGCTGAGGTGGGTCAGTGTCCAGGGATGGAGCTGAGCTGGAGAGCAGGGGCAGAGGCCTGCTTCCTGGAGCCAGAGCTGTGGGCAGCATACCCCGGTGTGGCCTGAGCAGGGTGAGTTCAGAGAGTGGCTGGACCCAGGGGCAACCCTGAGGGCAGAGCGGGGGCAGCCGGCCGGGCCTGAGACACTGTGTGATTGAGCAAAGTGGCAGAATCTGTCCAGAACTGAGTGAGTGTGTGGGTGGTATGGAGACTGTGGGGAGGGGGTGAGAGGAGAGGAAGAAGTCAGCTCCACTGACCAGACAAGAGGCCACAGCGAGGAGGAGGTTGGCGGGGGCCAGGGCCGGCAGTGAAGGCGCTTGCATGTCAGGCAAAAGACCTCGGCGGCAGTAGGGAGCCATTACAGGTTTTGGAGCGGGGACATTGTGTCGTGAGAATGAGACTGAGGAAGGCGAAGGTGGCACGAGGTGGAGGAGGCTCAGTGGAGGCATTTTGGAGGTGGGGAGCCCACCGGGGCACCATCATAGCTGAGCAGGTGAGAAATGGCCAGGTCAGATTGGAGACAGCTTGGACCAGTGGAAAGAGGTGTCTGGGAGATAAATTCCTGACCTATAGCATTCTGAGGTCTGCCTCACATTTTCTGAGGGGCCCTCGGCTAGTCCTTTCCCATCTGTGTGCCCCTGTCTCCCCATTTGGATTGAACTAAAGACCCCTTTTTTCTTTTCTAAACATTTTTAAGATTTTATTTATTTATTTGTCAGAGAAACACAGAGAGGGAACACAGCAGGGGGAGGGGGAGAGGGAGAAGCAGGCTTCCCACCGAGCAGGGAGCCCGATGCGGGGCTCGATCCCAGGACCCTGGGATCATGACCTGAGCCAAAGGCAGATGCTCAACGACTGAGCCACCCAGGCGCCCCTCTTTTCTAAACATTTGAGCTAAGGATCCATTTTGAGAAGATGATGGGCCTTCTCTTCAGAAAAATACAAAAACAAATTTTGGTTAAAATCCTGTGATGTTTACAAACCTCCCAAAGTCCTTCCATGGAACCAAACTAGATGATAAATAGTAATAAAAATAGCAAGTAGCATTAAATGCTTATTACGGGCCAGGGGCTGGGCAAAGTGATATACATCATGGTCTTATTAAGTCCGTTCAACAACCCTATGAGGTAGGTAGGTACCATTATTATTATTCTGTTCTACAGATGGGGAAACTGAGGAAGCCTAGCGAGGTGGAGTGACTTGCCCAAAGTCAAAGCTGGAATTGAAGCCTGGGTCTGTCAGCTCAAGAGCCCAAGATCTTCATGGCTAAAATTAAGGCTAGGATTCCAGGATGGCAGAAGGGGATATGGCAAGGAGGGGGAGGGCAGATGTGGGAGGATTTTCAAAGAAAGCTGTAGAAAAGCAGAGCTAGAGGTAAATGGTGGAAAAGGGGCATAGTGGTGCCATGCAGTCCTGAAGTGAGAGGCATCAGGTGGTTGGAGGTGTGGAGCTAGAGATGAAGACTCCATTTGAAGCCCCCTGGTCTAGCTTCTGGGGGGTTGGTATCTATCCCACATGACCCCCAGCTAAGTGACCTGGTCTGGAGCCAGCTGGGAAGTAGGACGTGGGGCTACTCCGTCTTCTAGGTCAGGTTATGCTCTGTCCCCTTGGCAGGGGAGGGCTTACTCCTGACTCTTTGACTCAGCCTCCATTGCTGTCTCTGGAATCTACCCTCCCTCCCCATTCCCAAATGGGCTTTGATTCCTCTAGGGGAGTTCAGAAGTGGAGATACCCTTTCCATCCCAAAAAAGAGTACCGGGGCCCATCTCCTGAGATCAAAGTGGAATCTGGAACCCAAACAGCATGTGGTGCATGTTAGGCTCTGATTTAGACCCTGGTCAGCAATACCATTTAGGAGGTGATCTAGATTAGACTAGATCATAGTCTTAGGCTGGAATCTAGATTTCTGGTGGGTTGGACTTGTTGGTCATTTAGAACAGAGGTTGACAAACCTTCTGTAAAGAGTTAGATAGTAAAAAAAATTAGGCTTTGTAGACCATTGGGTTTCAGTTATGAGTACTCAATTCTACTGTTGTACCTTGAAAGCAGTCATAGACAATGCATAAATGGATGAGTATGGCTGTGTTCCCGTCAAACTTGAATTATAAAAACAGACAGCAGGTTGGATTTAGCTCTCGGGCCATAGTTTGCCAACCCTTAATCTAGAACCTCATTCTTCCTAAGGGTGTCTGGATCTTAAATCTTACTAAACAGTGATCTAAGCAAATAAGGTTGTGGTGTCAGACTGTCAGGCTGGTTAACACGGAAGATGATCTAGATCCACGGTTTTGCTGGGATCTAGGTATTAGGAATTGGTGAACAAGAAATTAGTAATAAGAGAGTGGTTTAAAACAGACGAAGCCATAATCTCTGGCTGAGCCTAGATTCACAGAAAGCTGGGGTGGGGTGGGGTGGGGTGGTGAGATTTAGACCAACACGTAAGGTTGTGGTCTGAATATAGGGAAGTGGGTGAGCTAAAGCCACACAGATATTGATCTAGAGCAGGCAAAGTCTTGGCCCTAAGCCAGGGTACCATATGATCTAGAACAACACTGTCCAATAGAAATGTAATGGGAGCCATGTATGTAATCTAAATTTTCTAGTGGCCACATTAAACAAAGTAAAAAGAAATAAGTGAATTGATGTTAATAATGTATCTCATGTAACCCAGTATATCCAAAATATCACTTTGACATATATAATCATTATTAAAAGTATTGAGATATTTTACTTTTCTTTTTTTCCATATTTCAGACTTCAAAATCTGATGCATATTCTATGCTTACGGCACATCTTAATTCCAACTAGCCACATTCCCAGTGCTCAATAGTTAGTTTCCACCGTATTGGGCAGCACAGGTTTAGAAATGGGCTTTTCTTTGGGACCAGGATCCAGAGGAATCATCAGCCAGAATGATCTGGTGTAAATAGAGTTGGACATGCCAGAGGTTATACTCTTAGCTGACTTGAACTGGGTGTTGACTGGCTCACTCTGGGAGAGCATCTTTTGGCTCTGGGTTGGGAGTTGGAGGGGGTCCCTCCTTTGTAGTCCTGACCAAGTGGCCTCCAGCTCTTCCCGCCCTCATCCCAGTGTCACCTCTGAATCTGGAGTCTGGTCTGGCCTGGCAGGTGGGGGTGGGGCAGGGTAGCAGCTGGACCCTTGAGGGAGCAGGAGCTCCACCCCTCCAAGCCAGCTGCTGCCAGCCTTCCTGGACTGGCTCTGTGGAAACAGGGGGCCCGGAGACAGAAATAAACTGCCAGGTTTCCGGGGCGGAGTGGGGGGCCTGCCAGCCTTTGTGCTTCCTTGCTGGAGGTTAGGGGGGGCAGGAAGCAACTCCATGCCCTGTCCCAGGCTCTTACCCCTCCATGCCATCTCCCCTCATCCCCAGCTGCCTCCACCTCCATGGCTCTGAGGCTAGGCTAAGTCTAGAGTTTGGTGGATTAGTGAACCCTCTGGGCCCAGAAACCTGGGTCAGTCCCTTGGGAGCAAAGGATGCTTCCCCAGGGCCCTGGACACAGCTTTGTGGCCACGGGGATACTTGCCTATTGCTCATTTCTAGGACTCCATCCTGGGAACCCTGCTAGCTGCCCCAGGGCAGAAGCTGAACAGATTCGGAGGGCTGCAGTGGGGTATTAGACTAGGAATTGGAAGGTCTGCGTTGGAGGCTCACCTCTGCCCCTAACTGGCCAAAGGCAACTTTGGGCAAATGACACTTTGAGCCTCAGTTTCCTCCACTATAAGAAGGGGGCAGTGTTTGTCCCGCTTGTCTCAGGGCACTGTAGTTCAGTAGTTAACTCAGACTCTGGAGCCCAAGTTTATCTGACTCTGGCCTCTGCCGTTGGACCTTCGGTAGGTCACTTAACCTTCCTGGGCCTCAGTTTCTTCATCAGCAAAAAGGGGATATTACCTACTTTATGGGAACCTTATAATCAGGTGAGTTAATGCATGCAGGGCAAGTGCTCAGTGTTGGCTATTACTATTGGTAGTTGGTAAGTTCATCTGGGTTGTAAGTGAAAATGCATTATTCAAATGTAAGGGATTCTTTACCTGGAAAGAGTTCTCTCGGACCTCATTTTATAAATGGAAAAACTGAGGCCCCCAAAAGGGAAGGCGTTTTGCCCAAAGAGAGGCACACAGCAAGCAAAACCCTTATTTGGTACCCACCATATAAAGCCAGGTGGCACATCCCCAATTTACAGGTAAGGAAATCGAGGCCGGTGATTGGCCACTGGCGCACAGTGGCGCTATCCAGTGAGGCCTGAGTCCGCCGCTGGGGAGGGAGTGCCCAGGCCGTCTGTGCTCACCCGAGGAGGGGCGTACAGGTAGCGGGCGCCCCGGAGCCGCCGCCCGAGCCAGGCGCGCTATTAATAATCCCGCCGCTCGGCCCCGGCCGAGAGCGCAGGTCCGGACTGCCGCCGGGCGCCTCCCGGGCCTGGGCCGGGGCCGGAGCCCGAGCCGGATCGCGGCGGCCCTCCCCTTCCCCCCCCGCCACGTGACCCCCCCTCCCACTCCGCGGGCAGCCGAGAGCCCGGGCTGGCGGAGGGCGGGCCGGGGGCCAGGAAAAAGCCGAAAACACCGAGGCTGGGCCGCTCCCCTCCCGCTCAAAATAGCCCCCGGCCGGGGCTGCCACGCATTCCGCCGGGCCCGGGGCGCGGGAAGGGGCGGCCGGCCCGGCCCCCGCCCGGCCCGACGTGGCTGCCTCGCCGGGTTGGAGGGGTGGGGGGGGGCGAGGGCGGGCCGCGCGGCCGGCCGGCATGTGGCTCTCCTTCGGGGAGCCTTGGCAGCCCGGGCTGCGCGCTGCGCCGGGATGATGGAGAGCTTCTGGAATTTCCTGCAGCTGGAGAGCGCGGCCGGCCGGGGGAGCGGGCTGAGCGCGCGGCTCGGAAAGGGGCGCCTCGCAGCCCGACCCTAGGGGGCGCCTTAGCGGCGAGGGCTGTGCGGGGGCGATCTCCTTTCCCGCCCCCAGGCCGCGGGAGTGGAGGGCTGCACACCTCCCCTCCCCCGCCGCTCGTTTCGGGTCTGGCGGGGGTCCAGTCCCGCCCCTCCCGGCCTGGGCGGCGGAGAGGGGCCAGGTGCAGGCAACGCCCCTCCCCCAGCCGCCTGGTTTCCCTCTCGGCCCGTCACCTCCTCCAGGAGTCAGAAGCGCCGCGGCCTCATCTGGGAGGGGGGGTGGCAGGGATCAGGGGGCAGCGCAGGCCTGCCAGGTAGCCTGAGAGGCGGCGGCGGCGGCGGGAAAACTCGGAGGCGGACCGTTCGGGCCCGAGAACGGCTGGGCTTGCGGACCAGAGCCTCCCTGCTCGAGCAAGAGGCACCCCAGGGCTTCTAGGAGGGAGGCGAGGCCGTCCTCTCCCAACACCCCCCCCCAAAACTGCCCTCACCCCCAGCAACCGCGGAGCCGGTGGGGGGCGGACGTGCCGGAAAAATCCTGGACAGTTTTCTGGACGTTGGCGGCAGCTTTCTTTGGGGGCGGCTCTGCACCTTGCAGGTCCTGAAGTCCAGAAAAGGGCTCCCGGGAGGGAGGGGGTTCCTTTTACAGGAACCCTGAGATCCAGGGGAGTAGGTAAGTGACCTCTCAGGGCCCACTGTTGGCACTGTGGGTAGGGGGAGGGAAAGAGGTCTACCTTGCCCTTTGTGGGGGAGGGGAAGGGATGCTTTCCCACACTTTGCTAGTTCCAATACCATTTGGCCTCTGCAAACTGTTGAACCGTTTGGTAACTCAGGCGCCTCCCTCGCCTGGGGTGGACTACTTCTCCCTCTGCCAAGGGTCCCTGTTCAACTTCCATTTCCTGCCCCAGCCCAGCACACCCTCACCATGTTCAACAAAAGCGGTGGAGATAGGTACAGTTCGAATCCCTCCTGTACCACTCACTGGTAGTGTGACCTTGAGCTAGTCCCCTCACTCCTTAGCCCCTTTGCTCATCTGAAAAACTACATAATAGTAGGTAGGCCATGGCCGTGTTGTGGAGCTTGAAGTTGCACAATGTTTAAAGCAATCACCATAGTGTCTGCACATCGTGAGCACAGGAAATAAAGGGCACCTGTGTAACACACAGTCCCATTCAGAGCCCTTAAAGTATTTGAATCCCCTTCCCCTCCAACAACCCTGCAAAATTTGGCTTCCCAAGGTAAGTAGTGGCTCTCAGTAAGGCTGAGGAGGATGGAAAGATGTTGGTTTTATTAAGTGTTCATTTATTCATTGAGCACATAGTTAACATTGTTCTCAGCTAGCTCCAGACAAGGGGCGAGACCTCTAAGTGTGTGCTGCGAACTGAAAACTAGGACTGGTCACTAAACTCTGTTAAAGCTGGGAGGGCCCTTAGAAGTCCTTCCTGCTAGGTTAGCTCTTAGTACAGATGGAGAAACTGAGGCCAACAGTGGGGGCCTGGTGTCCTCACAATACTCCTGCTGTTCCTAAGGGGTGGGGGTGGGGCTTGGCAGAGAGCTCTGGGCTGGGGGAAGCTAGGCAGCCCCTGGCCTGGCTCCCTAGGGTATGGCGGAGGCAGGCTGAGAGGCTGGTGGAGTTCTGCTTTCCTCTCCCTCCCATCTCCATGCTGACCTTTCACTCCACCTCTGCTAGAGTGGGTGCGGGTGGAGCCCAGATATCCAGATTCAAATTCGGATCCCTGTTGGCTCTCCCCTCAGCCCAGGATGTTGGGCCTGGGCCTGGGCCTGTGTCAACTCCCACCCTTCCCTCCCCTCCATGCCCCCCCTCCAGTTCTCCCTGTTTCCTGTTGGATTGGCCTTCCTTATGTACTGGAAGGAACTCAAGGCTCCATTTGTTGTCCGCGTGAACTTGAGCAAACCACCCCGCCTCTGTGAGCCTCAATTTGCTTTTCTGCAAAATGGAGTTGACATAAAAGTACCTAGCAGAACACCTCTTTCCCGAGCATCCCAGAGGCTTCCTGGCAGAGATTTATTTAAATAATAAAAGGCAGAGATTCCCTAGAAGGTACGTTCAAGGCCAGGTATGGAGAAAAGATCAGTCTTCCTTTACACTTTGGTTTGGGGGATTCAGCTTGGTGGGGGGCCTGGGGGGGAGGCTGGGATAGGAGGTGGGGTGGGGATGAGTGTCCACCAGATCATTTTGGCATAGTCCAGATTCAAGCAAATTTATGTGGCCCAGATTCCAGGGCTGCCTAGGTCCCTGTCTCTGAATGCACTGCTGGGCAGTTCTCATAAACTCACCTCTAGGACTGTAGACTCCCTCTCCCATCACATCCAGCCCCACCTCCTTCTGCCTCAGGGAAGCCCTCCAGGGCTGCCTGTACCCCCTCGGTTTCTCTCCAACCCCTAGAGAGCTCTCGGTGAGGGACTGCGGAAGAGAAAGGGGCTGGAAGCCACAGTTGGGCTGTGTGACTTTGGGCAGCCGCTTCCCCTCTCTGGGCCTCGGTTTCCTCCTGCCTAGCAGAGGAGGCTGGATTAGTGACTCCCTAAGGCACCTTCCAGCTCTGACAGGCTCCGAGACTGTGTTGACTGATGTATCCTAGGAGATAGGAGCACACAGAACCGAGTCAGATGGGAGATTCCTGTGGAGGTATCCCCACCTCCAGAAGACTGGAGAACCTCCCTTCCCCAGACACACCATTCAGGGATACTGGCCGAGATTGTGGTGGGCGGAGGGGGCATATCACCCAAGTGAGTGGTGCTGCCGATTCCCAGGGTCCCTCTTGTCAGTAGAGAGGCCTCAGCCTGGGGCTGTGAGACTGCTTGCTTCTAGGGGAAGGGAATGTGCATGTCAGTGACCAGTCAGCCTCCAGGGAATGGGGGGGGGTGCGGTGCTAGCTTGTGGGATGGTGTGTCCAGACGAGTGATGGCAGGGGCAGTATATGGCGGGGTGGGGTGGGTGCAAGACGAGAAAGAAACGTAGACAGACCAGAGAAGCCAGGCTTTGGGTTAGCCAGGCGGTTTGGGGGAGGCTCCAGCCCGACTTGGGGAGATTCGGCACAATCTGACACGGTAGTTTTGCCTGTGCCTAGGTTTGTTGGCTTGTTTATAGGTGTTGAGCTGAACTGCACTGTTCTGGATTGCAGTTGTCGTGTTCTATGGCCGGGGTGTCTGTGTAGGGGTGTTGTCAAGGTTTCCTGAACAGTGAGTGTCTGGCTGTTCGAGGGGTGTGTGTGTGTGTATACGGGACGGTATTTATTGTACGGCAGTACGCAGCTTGTGTCCGTTTGGGGTGCTTCTCAGATGGTACTAGAGGCATGAGTTCTGGCTGTTAGGAAGCTTAGGCTACATCAGGGAGATTGCCTGGCTGTAAAGGAAGGTGTTTTCAAGCTGTGAGCAAATCCTGGCCGGGTTTTGGGTGCCTCTTCCCCTCCATCTCTTCGGGGAGGGAGGTCTCCTGTCTCAATCAGTGCCTCCGCAGGTAGGCAAGCCGGCGGTTGCTAGCCTGCTCACACTTGCAGTAATTTTACCACGGTGCCTAAGTCAGGAACAGGCGTGAATTGACCTTTTAACCCCTTCCCCGCCACAGGATTAGACTCTGTTTCCTGTTCAATCTCCTCCAGAACCAGTTCCATCCCGCCTGGGGGGCCCCCCCCCCAGGGGGGGCCAAACCACCCCCCCCTCCTTTCCCCCCCCCCCCCCCACCACCGTCGAGCCTTGTGGGGGCCTGAGGGCCAGGCTGGTGCAGGGTCTGGCAGGAGCTGAGGGCCCAGGCGGGAGTGATAAATATTGAAGAGGAGGGATTTCGGTGTGGGCTGGAGCAGCTGCAGTGGTTCGAGTGTCACACTATCTCTCCCCAGGTTTACTGACCCATTTCCATTCACGCGGCTGCTGGTTTCCTAGCAACGGCAACAGTCCCCCCAGAACAGGCGGAGTGTGTGTCTGCCATTAGCGACTGCCGCAACTGTGTCAAGGTTACCCCGCTCCCTGCAAACCCACCCCGGCGGGCTTGTTTTCTGCCAGCGCCTGGCACTCACAGTGCCAGCCAGGGAGGGGGGAGGGGAGGGGGCTGGGGGCCAGCCCAGGGGCTTGGGGGGGGTGGGGGTGGGGGTGGGGGGCCTGAGGAGGAGCTGCAGTTCCCGGTCCAGTGGGAGCCAACTTGGACTGAGGCCGAAGCAGCTGCCCCCCCCCCTTGGCTGGTGGAATTCCTGAGCCCGAGGGGAGCAGGGGGCGGGGCTGTCCCTCAGCCCTGACCCCCGAGATTCCAGAGCCTGGGGGGAGGGGTGTGGGCCGAGGGGCCTCCGGGAAGCCTGCCTGATCTGACCCCACCTGGCTTGTTCTGCTCCTGCCCTGGCTTCCTCCCACTTCTGCGCAGCAACATGCTCTTCTCCGCTCGCAGCTCTTTGTCCCAACCTCTGTGCCTCGTCTCCCCCATCAGACTCCCCAGGGCAGGGTTGTATTTCTCCCATCAGACTAGGGGCTCCTGAGGTTGGGGTTCATGATTTGTTCTTTCCTTCTCTCTCCTCAGCACCAGCTCCTGACTGTTTTTCCAAATGTCATGGGAGATGAGATTAAACAGTTGGGGTGGCAAAGGATAATTTTTCTTAACAGGGACTAGCAGGGCCGATTCCCTCATTCCACCTCCTCAGTGAAGTCAGTTCTGCCTGCACGACCCCCCCCCCCACACACACACTGCCCTGCAGCACTCAAGTGGGAGTGGCCATTGGAAGTAAAGTTACCTCTCTTTTTCACTCTGAAAGCCTGGCTGCAAAGGGTTAAAGCAGCTGCGCCCCCCCCCCCAACCTTGCCTTGGTATGTGAGCTCCCCCAGGCTGGGGGGATGGGAGGATGGGGGGTCTGTCGCCTTACAGCCACTCATGTGGTCAGCTCAGACCTGACCAGTCACATTCCTGCCCAGGAGGACTGGGGCTTGAGGTGGAGGGGCAGGGGCCTGGAGGGGGCTGGGTTGGTAGGAATGGAAAAGGGGGGGGGTACCAAGAAGCTGGAGCAAGGGGTTCCTGGGAACATGGAAGTATTGTGCAATATAAACCCCAGGAAGCCTGAATCCACCTCCCATTCCTGTAGGCCTCAGTCTCCCTGTCTTTCTTCCCAGTTTGCACCTGCCAAAACATTCCCATGATCCACATAGCTGTGATACAGGTACAGACCTGGTCCCAGTTCTAAACAAAGAGAAGAGTGTGGCAGAAGCGGTTTCTGACATGCAGGGCGGCCCAGAGACTTGTGGGTAGCCTCCAGTGTGACTTTCTGGTGCTTGGAGGAGGTCGGCTGGGTTTTTGGCTGGGTCAGAGGCTCTGAGATCTAGGGTACAGAGCAGGCTGTGCTAGACAGTAGAAAGAGACCTGGGCGGAGCCCCAGGAAGCCTGGTTCGCTGCCCAGCCCTGTGCCTGACTCCCCGTGGCCTCAGTCTCCCCATCAGAGGGGCTTAGGCCTGCAGTATTTTAAAGTCCTCCTGTCCTCTAAGTCAGTGGCTCTGGGTTAGGGATGAGGAGTGAGGGGCAATGGTCTGGAGGGATGTGGGAAGCTGCCAGCTCAAGGGGGAGTTTGCAACGCGATCCCAGAGCGAAAATAGCCCAGGTCATTTTCAGCTGCTTAGGCTGAGGGAGGTATCTGATCCTGGCAGGGCAGGGCGGCTTGGGCAGGGGGCAGGGAGGAGCATTCTGTAAAGCTCTCTGGGAAACCGGACCCCAGGATGGGAGGGTGGGGAAAGGTTGGCATGCTCAGCTGGGCTTCCTGAGACCCTCTGGGTCCTGGCAGGCTCCCCACCCCCCCATGAAAAGATAAGGAATGCAGAGGGTTAACAGGAGGTGAGGGCTGTACTCTGGCCCCCTTTGGGTCCTGGCCTGGATGAGGTGAAAGGTCAGCCCCAAGGAGTCCAAGCACAGCTGGGGAAAGAGTAACCTGATCCTTCTCCCTAGCCAGGCTCAGGGGATCACAGAGCCGCCTCCCCCAGGAAAGGTGCTTTGACATCCCCAGGAAGGAGTTTGTTTCGACTTGTTCTCAGCAGGGGTTGGGGGCTAAGGGAGGATCTTGGCCCAAGGGGTCAGGGAGAGCTGCAGGCCTGGTGCCCCAGCCAGTCTGGCAGTGCTTTGTCATCCTGGGGTCAGGGGAGGTGGAGGTGAGCCTGCTGGAAAGGTTAGAGGTAGCCTGTTCTGGCCCTGCGCTCACTTGGTGCCCCATTTATAATGACTGACGGCCAACCTTGGAGATGCGGAGCTTAGAGGTAGGAGACTCTTCCCCCTCAACACACATACCCTGTTTGAGGAGTGAGAGAAACTGCCTGATCCTAGACTGTGACATTGACATGTGTTCGGGGTGGGGAATTACACCTTGACTCTGAGATGGTTTTGCCGTCCACGGCTGTGTGAGTGGGGGGTGGGGTGTTAGAGTGTAAGGTAGTGGGGTGATTGGCACAAACAGTACAGAGAAGAACATGGGCTCTGAGGTCAAGTTTGACTTGGGTTCAAATCCTTGCTTCTGCCCTAGGCGAGCTAATTAACATAAACCTCAGTTTCCCCACCCAGAAAATGAGACTAATACCACTCCCCTCAAAGGGTAATTATAAGGATTGGCAAGGAATAAGTGCTCAGTAAAAAGGAACCTTAATGGGTTTCATTATGTGCTAAGGTCGCACGAGGAGTGGTGACCCTACTGAAGCCCGAGGTCCGACTCTAGAGCAGCAAAGACTTGGTGAGCTACAGATGGTCTGAGGGAGACGGTAATTGTGAGAATGTGACTGGATCGGTGTCCCCAGAGCTAAGTGTGAGGCTGTGAGAGTATCCAGGTCACTTGGGGTGGGATGGGGTGAGATGAATGGTGTTGAGCCTGTGGCAAAGGGTGGTTGGGGCAAGGTTCTTCAAGGTGACCTCTTGGCCTGGCGACAGCCCCCTACTCCCCACCCTGGCAGGCTTTGTGCAGCAATGTGTGGGTGTAGCTGTCCCCGGAGTGTGGCTGTAGGTATGTTTGAGAAGGCGCAGGCATCCCAAGAAAGAACAAGTCGCCTTTTGTACGCATCCAGCCTGGGGCTGGGCTGGGCCCTCTCTGGGGGATCCCCTGTTTCCGCGCCCAGCTCCCCGCCCACAGACAGCGCCCCAGCCCCGCCCGCCACCTGATAGGGGGAGGCCAGGTGGCCTGAGCGCCCCCTCCTGGGGACCGCGCTTCAGGCCTGGGGCAGGGGTCTGGGACCTGGGGCAAGGGGAGTGCCCGAAGCCCTGACCCCGCCCCTGGTGACATCACTCCAGGTGCTACCAATCTCCGGGAGTCCTGCCCACGGGCGCCCGCCCCCCACCTCCAGGCACCAATCTCCTGCTCTCCCGAGCGCAGCGGGTGGAGGAGGAGGCAGGGCCGCATATGGGGTTGGGAGACCACGGAAGGCCGCCTCCTTCCTGCTGGGGGGGGGGGGGTGGGCGGCTGACCAGGCGACCCTGAGACCTTAGAGCTCAGCTCCCCTAGAAGGACCTCACAAGACCTCTTCTCTTCTGGAGCACTCTACCTTCTTGCTCACCTGTCCAAATCTTAACCAGGTACCACTTTCTGCAGGAAAGCCGTCCAGAACCGGCCTCTCCAGTCCCTCCCCCGTCTTTTTCTTGATCACCTACACCCTTTTAGTGATCCTCTGTAATAACGGGGGTTACTAGTACTACTGCTACTAACTAGCTGCAGTCCACTGGACAGTTCACTGTGTACCAAACTGCTCCCTGTTTTTCACGGAATATCTTACCTGATGGATCTCAGATTGTTTTCTTTTTAGAAGAGCCTTTCCCACCCACCGGATTGGGAGTTCCTCTGGGCAGGGGTTCCAGACACAGCCTGGCTCAGAATAGGCACTACCAAATGTTTAGGATGGAGGAGAGGAGGCAGGCCACAGAGGGAGAGTACCCAAAAGTCACACAGCAAGTAGGTAGAACAACCAAAACTGGAAATGGGGTTTCCTGGCCCCATTCACGTTTTTGGTTCTGGTGTGTGCCTGAGTCAGGAGTTGCACAGAAAGATGCCATCGACCTTCCTTTTTCCTCTAGGAGGGCCTTTGCCTAGCCCCCAAAGGTCAGAAGAGCCCCAAGTCTGTCCTCCCCGCAGTCTGTACGCCTTGTACCACAACCCCTGACTTCTGGGAGGCAGAGGTGGAGATGCTGGGAGGGCTTTTGCAGGCCAGACGGGCTGGGCTGTCTTGTGGGCCCAGTAATTGGGGGGCACTGGTTCTGGGGACATAAGGATTTAGCTTGCAGGTGGGAGGTTCCAAGTTGGGCAAAGAGGAGTGTTGGGAGCCAAAGTATGTGGGGGTTCAGTGCAGGAGAGCCAGAAATTGTGCTGGGCCAGCACTCCCAGCCCCGGGCTGGCCCGGCGGAATGCTGGGAGGCCCCCGGGAGGGGGCCAGGCACCAAGGTATCTCTGGTGGCACAGAAGTAGTTAAGAGCTGCCTCAGCCCGTTCCTTCAGACAATTAGTGACATCTCGCTTGACAACACCACACTGAGCCGATGCAGACCTCAGCCCCCCTCCCAGCCCCCCCACGGCCGCTTCAGCTGTTTATTCTTGGGCTTTAACAATTGGGATTCTGACTTGGAGGAGCGGGCGCCCCGCGCTGCCCTCTGACCCTCCGTCGCCTTGGCAACTGGAGCCCGGTAGGCCTGGGCTCTGCGTTAGGATTACAGATCCTGAATTCACAATCTTGCTGCTCCCCTGCAAGCAAAAGCTACCGCAGCAGCATGCGGGATCTTCAGCTAGACCGGAGGGGATGGAGCCGGAGGGTCCCCAGGGGCTAGCCGGAGGCATGGGTGGGAACCTGGGATACCCACAGGCGACCTGTGGAGTGGTTCCCGTCCCCTGGCAGCCTCCGTGGGGTGGAGCAGGGCCCGGAGCCCTCCTCGGCCACAACATCTCCCATCCTATCTCTGGAAACTTTCTTCCTGGTAGAGCCCTGAGGGCAGGGGCGAAGCTTCTTCATCGCCCCCCGCTTCCCCTCAGTCAGCCCCCTACCATGCCCAGAACTCCAAGTGCCAGCCGACTGTGCCCCTGCCGTGCCCGCAGCCATGGCAACAGGGCCCCCCCCCCCCCCCCCCCCCTCCCCCCTCCCTCTCCCCCCCCCCCCCCCCCCCCCCAGCAGCCAACTGCCCCAGCTGAAACTGGAGCCGATGCATCTGTGAGCCTCATGCCCAGACCCACATTCCATTTCTGTCCTCTGTCCCCCCCAGCTCTGGCGACGACATCTCCCCCCTCCTCATGCCCCCTCCCTCCTCACTCTGTGCTGTCCCCCCCACCCCCTCCCACACGTTCTATCACTTAGTGTCTCCCCCTTCTTCCCGCCCCATTCTCTGAGTGTGTCTCACCCTCTCCGACTGTCTCTGTTGGTCTCTGGGTGTGTCAATCCCTGTCTGTCTCCAGCTCCCTGTGGTGTCCTTAGTTCTCTATGCCTTGCCCTGTCTGTGGCAGGCTCCTTCTCCATCTCTTCCCCTCTGTGTGGATCTTGCTCTCTCTCTCTCTCTCTCTCTCTCTTTGTCTCTGCCTCATCCTGCCTGTCTCTCTGTGTCTTTGTCTTTTTCTTCCTCCTCTGTCCCTCTCTTCTGAGTCTCTTTTGCTGTGTTCCTTCCTCCAGCATCCTAGCCTCTCTCCCTCTCTCCCTCCTTCTCTCTCTCTCTCTCATCCCGTCCCTCCCCATCTCCTCCTCTTTAAGCCTCATTCTGCCCTGTGTCTCTTGCCCCCACGCTCTTCCTCTGTCTCTCTCTTCCTGAATTGGATTCCTTGCCTTCCTTTTGCCCTCCCTCTCTTTCTCTTCTGACTCTCTCCTCTAAATACATAGATTTCTTTCAAGTTGTCTTCCTCTGTTTTCCATTTGGTGATTTCCTCATGGCCCTGGGTTTGGAACAGGGCTGGGGGCCCTCCAGAGTCACCCCAAAGGATTCCCCTTTCAGATAGGGGCCAGATGTGCTGGCACCCCATTGGGCACCTGTAGTTGAATCAGAGATGGGGAGGGGAGGTTCTAAGGTCAGAGAACCTCTAGGAGATGTGGTGCCAGAAGCCAAGAGTGCCAGCCCTCCCTTTCTGGGGATTTAGAGCACAGACTCCATCCAGTCTACCTTCTACCAGCCCAGGGCAGGGCAGAGGGAAGTTCCAGGGGCTGAGCTGGCCCAAGAAGCCCCCTTGCTATAAGAACTCAAAGAAGAGCATGTCTGGGTCTCACAGATTCCTGGGGTTGGTCTCCTCCCCTGCTACATTGATGGCTGTCTCTGACTGTGCCTCAGTTTCCCCCAGTGGCACAAGGGTACTACCCTTGCTCTATCTCTGACTTCTTTAAAGTACTTTGAGTTCCTGGAACAGAGTTAAAGTTATGCAGAGCAGGGAAGCGGTAGAGGGGCTGCCCTCCCCTTGCTCACCAACACCACGGGGACTCCAGCACAGAAGAGTCTGTCTCAGGGCAGGGGTAGAATATGGGTCTGGGCCCCTTAAGTATGGAGTAGAGGACAGTGCCCCGCCTACCCCCGACCCCCCAGGAGTACCAGACCCTGCTGTCAGGCCCTCCCTCCCAGTCTGGGTAGTGGCCTCTAGCCCTCCTCCCTGCCGCCCCTCTTCAAGGAATGAACTTGGAGTCATGGGAAACAGGCCCTGGGGTGGGGGTGCCAGGCCTCCAGGGCCCAGCCCTTGCCTCTGGGTATGATGAGACCTGGTCAGGCAGACAGTTCTAGGACCCTGGGGTCTGGGCACTACTCACCAAGGGGCCAGGCGGGGGAGTAGGGGTGCCTGGGGGAGGCGGGTTGCACGCAAGGCATGCTGGGCCCCCTCGGTGGGTGGGTGGGGGGAACAAAGCTGGCATCGAGGCCTCAGCTAAAATTAGCCGCTTCCCTGCGCGGGAGCGAGCATGCCTGCCAGCCGCCCAGATCGCCGCTGCCTCGGCAGGCCATCTGTCGCCACGTTTCGCTCAGTCCCCCAGGGCTCCCCAGCTCCAGCCATCCCCAGGGGCTAGAGGGACTCTGCTCTGAGACTGTCCCTGGCCGGGGCTCTGGGCTCTGCTGCTGACATGCTGTGTGACCTCAGGCTAGGCCTGTCCCTCTCTGGACTCCTGTACGATGGGCGGGCTCTGGACACTGACATCCCAGATACCCCAAACCTTCTAAGCACCAGATACAGGCGCTGGTCATGGAGGGCTGGGTTGTGGGCTGCCTCCCTCCCTAAGAGTTGGCCCTCTGGTCCAGTGTTTGAAGATGAGCCAAGTGGGGTTTAGGGTAAAGGTCAGGATGCATGGCAGACTCCCATACAGTTCCCTTGGTCTTCATGGGAGTGTAGGGCAGCTCTGTAACCAACACCACCCCAACATCCTCCCTTTACCCCTCCCCACCCCCAAGTCATTACTGATCTCCACGCAGTCTTACGGAAACAGCTCCGGGTGGGAAACCCGCAGCTAGAGGCCGAGTTCAGTGGATACGATCTTGCTCTGTGGCCTGGACAAGTCTCTCGCCCTTTCTGTTTTCCCCTCCTCGGTGAGAGGCTCCCATTTTTTGAGCACCTGCCCACTTCATGTCACATTGTCTTGTGAGGCTGACATGATCCCCACTTTCCAGCTGAGGAAACTGAGGTACAGAAAGCTGAGGTTCCGTATGAGCCAGGGACCGGTCTGCTGTGTCCTTCCCATGGCCCCCAGGGCTCTGCTTGCTGGTCTCCAGCCTCAGCTTCTTTCTGGCAATTCCCTCGCCACTGCCCCTTCCCCCTCCCCATAAGCCATAGAGACTGAGCTCAGGCTCCAAGGTCACTCAGCTTGGCCTGGGAGGAGCTCAGACTTGAACCCAGGCCCCTTGGCTCCTGGCCTCCCTCCCTCTCTGGCCAGCAGGCTGGGCCTGTTCCCTGGGTGAGTCATGCCCCTGGACTTTGGCCTCCTTGTCAGGCTCTGTGGCCTGAATTTGGAGAGGGGGCCTTCATAAGGACCGGGGGCTCCCCGTGGCAGTGCAGGTCTGAAGCTGTGGTCACACACCCTCTCAGTCCTGGGGCCTGAGGGCATGGTGACCGCACCCCCCGGTCCGCCTCCCTGCCACCCATCTCTGAGAAGTCTTATAGGAACAGCTCCGCGGGCCCCAACAAGAGCTCTCTCCGCCGCTCCTTCCGCCCCCTCCCTAGATAAGGACTACACTCAGTTAGAAATGGGGCAGTGGTGGCAGCGTGGGGTGGTGGCCTTTCCAGGTTGTGTGCGTGTGCGTGCCCGTGCCCCGGGCAGCTTGCTTCCCAGCACTCGTCTGCCCCAGCACCAGGCAGCCAGAGTTACCCAGGAGGGAGGCCCCAGCGCCTCCCCTCCTGGTGTCCAGGGACCAAGGTCAGGCCCAGAGCCCTGTGCGCCTCCACCTCCTCCTGGGGCCAGTGGTGTTTGTCGCTGGGGCAACATGCGGCTGTGCCCGGCTCTGGCAGCGCGGGGGTGACATTCATGCCCTGTGAGCTGTGACGCGGCTGCAGGCAGAGGACAGCACCACCCAGGCTGGCGACAGTGATGGGGGAGCCGGAGGCCGGGGGGGTGTCACCTGTCTGAAGCAGTCAGTGGGGTGATGTGTTGTGTGCCCATCTGGTAGTCTGAAGGGAGGGCTCCCAGGGAAGGGGTGAGGTGGCATCCCTGACTCATTTGGGTGGGGGGGGGGCGGTCTGTCCCTTCCTCACACCTGGAAGGTGAGGCTTGTCTGTGTGTGTGAGAGAGAGAGAGAGACAGGTTCTCCGCATTTCACATCCGCTGGTGGGTGTGGGAGTGCCCGGCTGCGTGTTCGTTACACCACGGTGGGGGTGAGCACGTGTGTGCCTGGCTCCTGTTGTCTGGGGGTATCAGATGTGCCCATCTCACGCTTTTGGGGAAGTGACAGGTTATGTACTTAGCTCATCCTGTTAGGAGGGTAGTCACCACCCCATACGCCTGTCTCTGACTGTTGGGGATGTGTGAGATGTCACCACGTGCCCATCTCATGCTGTTGTGGGGAGTGACATGTGTGATTATCTCATGCTGTTGGGAGGTTGTCAGTAACTTGGGAGCTTGTCTCTCACCCTAAAGAGACAACATGTTGCCCAGTGGTGTGGGGCCCAGAGTTGGCGGGGCCTTCCCGTGTAGACCACAGGGCCCAAAAGGGCTGGACAGGGGAAGCATTCAGAGCCCTGAGTGCAGGCACAAGTGTGGTGGGTTTGGGGGGGTGGGTCTGAGTCCCCCCCGCCATGACCTTCCTTCTGACCCAGGTGCCAACCCTTGGGACTGTTTCCCAGAAGGAAGGACCCAGTGTTTTTCAGGCAATGTGGCAAGGGGCCTCTGGGGCAGGAGCAGGTGTGACTGGGGAGGTGGGGCACCAGGCAGGGTTGGCATGGGGGTCTGCGTCCCGGCAAGCGTGGGGGGACCCCAGTCCCTGCCTCTTCTGCCCCTGAAACTGTTAAACTAATTAAGGCCGTGGAGCCGCAGGATTAATCGGGGCAGCTCGGCGCGGGCCGGGAGCTCAGGTAGTCGATTAGTGCGCCGCGGAGGATATTGGATTTCTGAACCGCAAGTCAGCACTATTCGGCCTGTTATCTCGCCGAGGCTCGAGGCTCGAGGGTCAGGAGGCGGGAGGCTCCGGGCGCGCTGGCCGCCCCCGCCCGGCCAGCTCGCGGCGTCCACTCCCCCTGCCCACACGCCGCCGCCGTGGCCATCTCCATGCCCTCACCCAGCCCCTCTCCTGGGTGCCCCCTGCGCCTCGCCCCTGTCACCCTCCCGCCCCTCCGGCGGTGCTGCTCTCCCCTTCTCGGGCCCTCCTGGTCTCACTTGCACTCTGAGCCTCTGACCATCCTCTCCACCTGCATCTCCACCTCCCTGTCCCCCCGCCCCCCCGCCCCGTGAGCCCCTCCCCATCACCAGGCTCTGCCTCTGTGCTTTTGTGTTCTTGCATGCCTGTCTCACAGTTTCTGTCTGTCACTGCCTGTCTCTGTCTCTCATGTCTCTCTGTCTCACTTTCTCTCCCTCTGTGTCTTTTCCTCTCCCTCTGGGTTTCAACCTCTCTCTCTCTCTCTCTCTCTCTCTCCCCCTCCCTCGCCCTCTCTTTCTCTCTCTCTCTCTCTTGTGTGGTCTCGGCTGGTGTCTGCAACCAGAACAAATCTCCCCCAGCCAACACCCCCTGAACAAGGAGGCCAGAGCAGCTAATGGGAAACATGTGATTCTGCCTTGCGCCTGGAGCACCGTGAAGGGAGCCTCAGTCCCAGCTCAGCCCCCCCCTTGTGCCCCCCTCTGCTGCATTCCCCCCACCACACCGCCCCCACTCCCAGCATCTCCCCCAGCCTATGCGGGTGCCCCCGGTTATTCCCATTTCGGGGTGGTGGGGTGCTGGCGTTTATCAGTTGGGGAGTATCAGGTTGTGGAGGGGCTGGGAGCAGCTTTCCTCCTGAGGTCCATCCAGCCCGCAGGGCCAGGCAGACCCCATGCAGACTTCCCCCACCACCACCACCACCATATGTAGGAGAACAGGGCCAAGATGAGCTGAGCTATGGGGGCCTGGATGGGGGGCAGCCAGTCCACCCCCACTGGAGGGCTCTGGGGCCACCCAGATTCCCATCTTTTCCACCCTCTTGGGCCTCTGGGGAGCTGCAGAGGTGGGGGCTCCCTGAGGGCTTGGGAGCTGCCGGGCTGCATTTCTGTGCCCACCCAACCACGGGGAAAGGGGGGATGGATCAGAGGAGGGAGGCTCTGGCAGGTTGGAATTCTCCTTCTCTGCCTGTGGATAAATTGTCCCTAATCCAGGCTTGGGGAGTTGTCTGGCTCCTACAGAGAGAGAGAGAGAGAGAGCACGCAGGAGATAGGGAGGGAGGAGGGAAGCAGGCACACAAACACAGTGACACAGACACACACTGTTTCACAAAGGGTCTCTTGCATGCAGTGCACACGCACGCGCACACACGGCCTGAGGAGTTACACAAAGGTACCGCACGAACACGGAGGCTCGGCTGTGCTGCCGGGCACACTGGGGCACACGGACCCTCTCACACATGTTGACACTGACACGTAGTGCTTTTGGCACAGACACAGTGATGTGGCCCAAGGACCCACTGACACGCAGGCCCCCAGTGACGAGGGTAGACAGACCCACGCACGGGCACACTGACCCCCAGCGAAACAGACCCACGGGAACACCGGGACCAGTCACGCTGTCAGCCGTGACCCTGCAAACCCAGAAAAAGGCAGGAGGTAGGAAGGAGGTAACACTGATCCACAGTGACACCAGTGCCCGCAGTCACAGGCCTCGAGATGGGAAACCTGCAGGGACAGTGGAGGATCAGCCGCGCGCCCGCACCCTAGCCCCCCCCCCCCCCCGCCCCACGCATCCAGGGAGCTCGGAGACAGGCAGAAGCCCGTTGAGCTCCTGACACAGCGAGATGCAGAGAGCCAGGCAGAGCGTGTGCACACACACACAGGCCCACTCCTACCCCAGCCATAGCTGGGGTCAGGGTGCTTCCAGAAAGGCAGACACACGCTTCCGTGTCCTCGCAGGCGTGCAAGCACAGGCTCAGCTGGGCACACACACAAAGCTGAACAGATGCAGATAAACACACCCACACGTATAACTGAAGATACTGAACCCAGGTACACATCAGTCCCTCTCTGTCTCCCTCTCTCTCCCTCTCCCTCTCTCTCTCTCTCTCTCTCTCACACACACACACACACACACACACACACACACACGGCTAACCACATACACCGTAACTGAGCAAACGTAGGGTCCCATGCATGTACATTCTTAGACACACGTGTACACACGCGGATTTAGAAATGTGCGGAAGACTGCATAGACCCAGGAGCCCACATACAGGTGTATTTACCCAGACAGCGGAATGCTCAGGAGCGCGCGTCTATACAGGCGCAATCTCTACCACACATAAAAATTCCCAGGCAACCAGAGCCCACAAGCAGTCCATGAGGCCTGGTTCCCAGACCCCCTCTGGGCTCCAGTACAGACCTCTGGGAGGCAGACAAATGGGCAGGAAGCAGGAGGGTGGTGAGAAGGGCCATGGTTATTAAAGAAAACGAGACATAACCAGTTGCTGATGGAGAAGAGTAAGGGCCAGCTGCATATACACCCCGCATGGAAATCTGCATTCCCCGTGTCTTTTAACAGCGGTTCTCACACCTGCATTCTAAATAAGCTGTTAGCATATATAGTCTACCCAAAGCATTCCTTCCCCATTCATAAGATCTCCCCATTTTATAGATGAGAAAACTGAGAGCCAGAGAGGTTAACTGACTTACCCAAGATCCTGCGGTGAGGGTTGAGCCAAGGACTGTCTGGCTCCCAAAGGTCAGGTTCTTTTCCACCATAGCATGCGTGTTCATGTTCATGCATGTGTGTACCTACATGTACAAAGATACTGCTTCCCAACAGGAACCTGGGGTGTCAACAGATAGGCTCGCAGTTCCCCAGTGAGATGAGGTTGTAGGCGATTTCATTGTATTCGAAAGTAGACCCCATCCAGGCTAGCCTCCTGGTCCCTTTATCTGACTCATCCTGTGTCTGTGCTTATGCCTGGGATGTTGTGTTTGCTTCCACAGATGGGAGCTTGCCTACCTGTCTACCCATCGGCCTGGACCCCAGAGCCTGCCCAGCTAAGTGCGTGCAGAGGGCCCCGGTTTCGGGGCAACTCTCAGGCGGCCGCAGAGACCACCCTAGAATCACTGGCAAAGACAGGCCTTTCCTGCTGAGCCAGACCTTGTCTACACAGCCTGCTCAGGTAACAGTGTACGGGGAAGCCAGGTCTGTGCCTGGGCCACCCCTAGAAAGTGGGGATCAGGGGGACTTACTTCCCAGTCTTAGCAGGAATCCCCCCTCCCAGCTTAGGCCAAAGAGAGGCACTTTATAGAATCAAAATATATTAACCCAACTTACTCAAAACTCCCCACTATCCAGAAAGGGGAACTGAGGCCCATGGATTATACAGCAAGTCCCCCGGAGTCCTGCCTCCTAGTCTGGGGACCCTTCCCGGCACCTTGTTGACCTGAGAGAACTGGGAAGTGAAAGGGTTTGTGACAGTGAGCAGAACTCAGGGCAGAGATGGAAACCAGAGTAGTTGATGTGTGCTCCTGACACGCACACACCCCCCCCAGGACCCCTGTCTGCTGGAGTCTGTGGAAGCAGAGAGCTGGGAGGCCAAGGTGAGATGCCGAGAGGACCTGGGTAGTTCAGGTAGGCCAGGTCACCCTCATCAGATGAGGTGGGGTGGGGGCAGGACCTGCCTCCCTACTCCTGGCCCCAATTAGCCCACCCAGGCTCTAGAGCCACGGAGGCCAGGTGGGGCTGCCCTGCCCTGCAGAGGCAACTCCCTGAACTGACACACGGAGCCTGCGGGCTCCAGGAAGCTCCCTAGAGCCCAGCCTGCCTGGGGACTCCACCCAGCTTCCAAAAGAGCATTCCTGGGGCCTGAGGTCTAGGGGTGGGGCCTCCTGAGATGGTAAGGGTGGGAGGTGTGGCTATGGGAGGATGCAGGGCTCTGTGTACCCAACTGTAAATGCACAGGGCATCGTGTGTGCAAGCCCTCAGGCTTGTGTGCAAACCGGTGTGTGTGGGGCTCTGTGTTTAGGGACACAGGGTTCTGTATGCAGGAGTTACATAAGTGCACTGGGCTGGGGGACCTTTGAGGGCTGTTGTAAGTACTACAGGGGAGTGGTGAGTGTGCAGGATTCAGAGTGTGTCCTGGGTAGGTGTGGGAATCCTGGAGTGTGGTGGGGGCCACACCGGATGGTGCATGTGTGCAGGGCGCTAGTGCACAAGGGAGAGATGTGTAACCAGGAGTCTGAACACACTGGGCCGATGTGTGGGCACACTGGGACGGTGTGGAATGTGCACACAGGATCTCTCCGCATGTCACTGGGGAAGCTGGCGCTCAGGGTTCTGGGTGCACGCTTGCGGGTGGTGTGTGCATGTGGCTCCGTTTGTGCTTTGGAGGTGGGCTGGGCAGGCCTTCAGCTGAGCAGGGCTCAGCAGTGCCCAGCCTTGTGGCCAAATCGCTGAAGTCACTTCCTTTCCAGCAGCAACTTTCCAGGAGGAGGAGTTCTTCAGACCTGGGCGGGGGGGGGGGGGGGGGGGGGG